>NW_007248591.1:84539-103507 GCF_000164805.1 Carlito syrichta
AGGTGGGTCTCAAACCCGCGGGCTCAGGCCATCCCCTCACCTCAGCCTCCCAAAGGTGCGGGATGACAGGCTAGCCACCGAGCCCGGCGAGCCCGGCTTTTTTAAAGCTTTCAGTTGGAGTCTCACTCTGTCGCCCAGGCCGGGGTGCAGCAGCACGGTCACAGTCGCCCCGGCGTCGACCTGCCAGGCTCCGGCGATCCTTCCGCTCAGCCTTCCAAGTAGTCGGAACTCCAGGTGTGCGCTGCCACACCCGGCTACTTTTTGATGTATTGTAGAGACGAGGTCTCGCCAAGTTGCCCGGGTGGGTCTCAAACCCGCGGGCTCAGGCCATCCCCTCGCCTCGGCCTCCCAAAGCCCTGGGATGACAGGCTGAGCCACCGAGCCCGGCCTGTTGTTGTTATTGGTGAGAGTCGCCCTGCCAGGCGCTCCCGGCTATTACCAGAGCACCTAGTGCAGCGCCTGCAGATAGGAAGTGCTAAGGCGGCGGGAGTTGATGTGCTCAACCACCGTGCTGAGCTGCCTTCCTGGTCAGGGCTAGAGACAGCACGGACACAAGACACGCAGGAAGTGCTCTGTCCCCTGCCAAGGGTATCCAGTAGCCTCGAGACTATGCCACTGAGCTGTGGAAAGGAAAGGGGCCTATCTAGGCAAGCTTCCCGGAGGGGGTGGTGTGGGGACCGGAGATGGGTCTGATGTTCCAGGTGAGAGGATGGACTTTGTTCAAAGAGGTGGCCACCCAAACAGCCGATTCCATGGTTTCACTGGCGGGGACTTCTGGCTCTCAGGGAGACAGCTTTTCCTATGGCAGACCCTGAAGACATGCAGTGCAAAAATGAATAGATGCTCCTTCCTGGGCCCCAGGAAGCAACGCCCTGGCGGGGACAAGCGGGGGTGTGAGATCTGGGCGTTGTTTGTCCCTGTTTGCACAGCCGGCCTGGAGGGGCAGGTGGTCAGGGCAGGATGCTGCAAAGCTGGGTACAGATCCATCGCACACACTCCAGTGCTGGCTGCTGCAAATTCTAAGGCCACAGGCCAAGATGACAATAAGCTTTAGTTTTCCACCCAGTAAATTTCGGTCATGGCCCCGCATGGTGGCTCAAGCCTGTCATCCCAGCACTTTGGGAGGCCGAGGCAGGAGGATCGCTTGAGGCCAGGCATGTGAGACCAGCCTGGGCAATATCGCAAGGCCCCACCTATTATTTTTAAAAAATGAATGTAAAACTTGGCAATTCATCGTTCCTTGGCATCCTGGTCCTCTTGCCCTCCCTCCCAAGCCCTCTTAAACCCAGGTCTCACTTGAGCGTATAACCTGGGAAGGCTCCACCATCAGCGTGTTGTAGGTGATGACACTAAGGCTCAGAGAAGCTGTGCGACTTACCCAAGGCCACACAGAGGCGGCCTCAGAGCCAGGACTCCAGCCAGGACTTCTGACTGGTCTGCAAAGAGCTCGTGAGGTCGTCTCCCAGGAAGGACTGTCATCTCCTCAGCTGCCAAGAGGAAAGAATAGTAATGTCTCCCTGGGGCTGGCGTGAGGTTCAACGGAGGCAGTGGATGTGAAAAGAGCATGTAAATCGTATATTTCCCGCAGGCGTGAGAGTCTGTTACTGTGGTAACCGCCTGGCATTTGTGGACCACATTGGCCCCGGATAGCAATAGTTACGCTGGCATTTTAATTTAATAGCATTGTTATTTTCCATCATAAAAAACAATATGCATTATGCATATGTCCAAACTCATCAAAATGTATAAATACATGCAGTTTTTATATCGATTATACCCCCGTAAAGCCATTAAAAATGAAGGCTTGCCTTCATTACAGAACATCTAGAAAACATAAAAAGGAGAAAGAAGAGGAAAAAATGTGTTATTTCAACTTCCTAAAACCAAATCTGTTAACACTTGGGAGAATTTCCTTCCAGCTTTCTCCCCATCGCTGTTTGCTTATTTACCATGGCTATGATCACTGGTCTATATGATTACAGGCATTTTATATACGATTTTATGTCCTGTTCTTTTCGCCTTAGGAGGTTTTGACATGCAGTAGGAGCCGGTGCCATCTCTGGGACCCCAGCACAGCTTCAACCCAGAGGCAACCAGGGGTCCCTGGGCTGGGACGGGGTGCCCCATAAAGGGACAGTGTCAGGGCCGCCGGGACCCGTCCCCATTCCCGACTCCATGCCGGGTGGGCACTCGCACGTTCCCACAGGGCTGCCTTCCTTGTCTCGTCCTCCTAAGTTTAATGACCTCTGCATCTGTCTGGATGGAGAAATATGTCCCATCCGTCCTCCTGCGTCTAATCACCTGCTGTCTCTCCTGCGTGCTCTCGCCGTCAAAGCTGGCATTTGCCCGTGGCTCAGAGGGCCAGGCAGGTCGGGCGCTGCCTTGGAAGGGCCTGTACTGGAAAAAGAAACTTCATTTGTTGGGTGGATGTCTCTGGCATGCCGACCGTGTGTAGGCACCCTTTGGGGCCTTGGGCCCACAGGACCGAGACCCCCGCCCTCAGGAGCTTACGGTCTAGCGGGGGAGGCAGCCTTGTAGAATATAGGGTTAGGCTTGTGGGAGGCAGGGGCCCTGGGCGGGGACTTCGGCATGTGCACGGCAGTTTGAACAAGGGGTCCCGGTTGTGCAGATGCAGAAGGCAGCCGCCGAGTGGAATCTGAAGAACGGGAAGGAGCGGTGCCGATGTCCCAGGGAAGACCACACCAGGCCGAGGGGACTGTCTGGCAGGGACTTTTGAGAGGCGGCAAGGAGTCTGGAGTTTGGAGGGATCACGGCGGAGAGTAGCACATGAGTCTGGGGGAGGCCGGGCAGGTGCAAGTTCCCTTTTGCTGAGTTAAAACCAGGAGACCCTGCGCATGCAGCAGTCGACATTTCACTCTCGCATCTGCAGGCTCCGGGATCTGGACTTGGCTGGGCTTGCCCCAGTCTGCGTGTCCGAGGGCCCGGCTGGAGCCTGGGTTTGGCTGGTGGCTCGGCCACATGCAACCCTCCCGCTCCGTCCCCAGGGACCTGCGGGCTAGCCTGGGCAAGTCCTTCCCTTGGCAACAGATGGCGACCCCCGGTGTGTTATCCCCCTTCCAGTCTGCCCGTGGCTTGTCGACTGCCGTCCCGCGGGCCCAAGCAAATCAGGCCCGCAGCCAAGGCGGCGGGGATGTAGGCAGGCAGGTCGCCTGGCCCAGGCTGGGAGGCACGGCCCACACAGGTGCAGGACTGGGCGAGGCTCGGCTCCGGATGTGGTCTGCCTGGGGCGGGGGGCGCTGGAAGGCCGCTCTGAGAGCCTTGCCTCACTCTGAGTGTACAGCGGAGGGCGACTCGTGCCGTGGTCAGTCCTGGGCGTTCCCAGTCTCCGTCCAGTGCCATGGTCAGTCCTGGGCGTTCCCAGACTCCGTCCAGTGCCATGGTCAGTCCTGGGCGTTCCCAGTCTCCGTCCAGTGCCATGGTCAGTCCTGGGCGTTCCCAGTCTCCGTCCAGTGCCATGGTCAGTCCTGGGCGTTCCCAGTCTCCGTCCAGTGCCATGGTCAGTCCTGGGCGTTCCCAGACTCCGTCCAGTGCCATGGTCAGTCCTGGGCGTTCCCAGTCTCCGTCCAGGCCAGGGAGATGGCGGGAGCCATCTGGAGCCCGCGGTGTTGGGTTCGTGTCTTCATCGGGGGCAGGAGCTGCCGTCCCCCGAGAGGTGGGTGCTTAGAGGAGGAGGTCGCCGAGGGATGGGCGTTCAGATTTGGAGCCCACGGAGGGTTGTGAGCAGAGAGACGCACTGACCCTGGAGTTTAGCCCCCACCTGGCCGCTGTAAGAGCAGAGCTGGGGGCAGAGGGGCCTGCTGAGTGCCTGCCCAGGGCTGCCTGAAGGAATGGTCGGATCCGTGGCGTGTTTGCAAGTAGATCCGTGTTGCTAAAGCCAGGATCAGAGATTTTGGAGCCCGCAGAGTCCAGGCCAGGAGTGTGGGAAGTGACGGCGGTCCCACTCACGGGGTAGGCCCGGCTGTGCTCCTGTCAGCCGCTGCTGCTTGGGCTTAGAGGGACGGTGTTCTGGAAACTTCTGTCTTCCCAGACATCCTGGAAATGTGGGTTTTTATAGGAAACGTGCTTTTCAAATAATAGGGAGGAATTCAAGAATAAAAGTCGTTTTGAAGCTCCGGTAAAACAGGTCGGTGGCATAGCCCTCGGGCTTTGAGTTGGCAAGCAGTCCTCCGGCGTGGTCTCAGCCCTTAGGAGGGATGGGTTTCTTCCACCCAGGCCAGGTTCCTGTCCTCCCCCTGCCCTCCCCGATCCCTGGGCTGGCCCCCTGGAATGTGTGGGCCAGCCTTCTCTGTGACCCGTAGAACCTGAGAATGTTGATGACGGGGGGTTGTTTCCCTGGGTCCCAGATGCAAAAGCTGGGGCCTGGAGATGGGGCAGTCAATCCTCTCCAAACCGTTGCCTACGCACAAGGGCCAGCCCTGGGTGTCAAAGACTCCAGTACTGGGGCAACCCCACAGCAAAGGTTCCTGAGCACCTTGAGGAAACGTGGCAGGGAGGGAGGACAGGGGAGACGGAGGATCGGGTCCGGGGGCCTGCAGAGCTGAGCCCGGCGTTCCAGGAGCACAGACTGGGGAGCGGTCCCGGGGGCCTGCCTGAAGGCGGGGCCGCTCAGCTGGTCTCGGAGGGGAGGGGCTCACTCCCCCCAGCCTTGCTGCATGTGATGTCCTGAGCGGGTGCCTGGCAGAGGAGTGTCTTGTTTGTCGACACAGGCACTGGGAAGGGGTGGCCTTTCTGAGGCTGACGCAGCACAAGGGCCTGGTGGGGTGCAAGACCCAAGGACGAGGCCACGTCCAGGTGGCTTCCGATGCCCCTCGGCTCCCGTGGAGGGTCCAGTCCCTGCAGAGCTGGCCGGTGACTGCCGTCACAGTGTGTGGGGGTCTGAGGCCCCCCGCCGGAAGCCTCTGCCGGCCCTGTCCTGCGCCCGCCCCGGGAATCTCAGGCTGGCTTCCCCAGGCCCGCCTCCGTTCGGGGCCTGCACTCCCCAAAGGGGTCCAGTGGAGACGCTGACGACTGAAGCCATTCTGTCCTGGCCTCGGCCTGGACAGTACGGTCCCCGTCCACTTTCCCAGGCTCCAGCATGCATGGCCTCCTCTGGAAGCTGACCCCACTCTCAGCCGGGTAGAATGGCCCTCTCCTAGCTGACCCGAGGCCTAGAGCACGGCCACCTGGCTGCCGCGGGGCCCAGCGGGCTGAGGGTTGGGACGGGGAGGGGCGGGCACCCTATCACCTGCTCAGCAGACGGGGGGAACCCCTCGGAAGAGGCCAATGGGCCCCTCCTCAAGGCTCCCGACCCCTCGGGCGCTCCTCTGCTTCCTGGGGCCCCCGGGAGCACCGTGCTGTGGAAGTGCTCAGCGCCCGGGGAGGCAGGTCCTCACAGCCATCACCCGTGTCTCGCTTTGCCCTCGCAGCTGATATCATCTCCACCGTCGAGTTCAACCACACCGGAGAGCTGCTGGCCACGGGCGACAAGGGCGGCCGGGTTGTCATCTTCCAGCGGGAACCAGAGGTTTGAGGCGCTGGGGTCTGATGGGAGGCGGAAGGGGTGGGTGCTGGGGTCTGGAAGGGGCGTGATCTGAATGGGCGCCATCTGGGTGTGACAAGTCTGGAAGGGGCGTGGTCTGGGATGGAGCATGTCTGGAGGGGGCGGGGTCTGGAAGAGGCGTGGTCTCAGATGGAGCATGTCTGGAAGGGGCGGGGTCTGGAAGGGTCGGAAGGCGGGGACTGCGCTCCGATTGACAGGCAAGTGTTCGTCCCACAGGGTGCCGCAGGGCATCCTCTTGTGATTGGGCCTCAGGGACAACTGCCCTGCCTGCACCACAGGATCCCTGGGGAGTCAGGGAAAGGGATGCTCCAGGCTGCAGGCCCCGGGCTGGGGGCAGAGGTGGGAGCCCACCAGGTGGGCAGGCAGAGCCGTGTTCTGAGCCCTCCCCTTGGCAGATGTTTGCGGCTTGCTCCCATGTGCTGTGCTCTGTCCTAGACCCCAGCGGACCCACCGGGATGGGGCAGAGCCACGGCAGAGAGGGAGGGAGGATCCGCTCTTGGCCAGCTGTCAGTGGCCCGTGGCTGGGCTGGGGGCTGGGTGGTTTGGCTGCGGCGTGGGCTCTTGCGCCCGTCCCCAGCCCGTGGGATTGGCTGTCCAGCACAATTTTGGGTGAGACAGAGTGCCTGGGACAGCCCCCCCGGGGGCACGTTTCTGAAACACTGAAAGAACCTTGGGATACAAGTCTCCCGTTTACCGAGCCCCTGCTGCAGTCGGATGCCTGGCCGAGTATGCCGGTACTGTTCTCACTGACTCATCGCTGGTCGCCTGAGTGGGTCGGAACCCACACCCCATCCTAGAGGAGACTCAGAGGCGCCCCCCACCTGGTAGACCAGGGACAGAAACCCGGGCGATCCTGGGACTGTGGTTTGTCACTGACACACCAGCTGGCCTCAGAGAGGGGCGTCGCCGCCAGCAAAGGTGTGCTGGGGTTAGATGTGGAAGACATCCCAGAAGCCCAGGAGGAGGGAAGAGGGGGAGAAGGAGCAGAGGAGGGGAACCGGGAGACCAGAGGAGGGGAGAGGCAGGAGGAGGAAACGGGAGGAGGAGGGGAGAGGGAGAAGGGGCACTGCACAGTCGCCTTCCTCTCCCGCACTCCCAAGCACGTCCTCACAGCTGGCGCCCCTCCTCTGGCTCTGCCTCTCCCTCACAGCCCTCCCCACGGCCCTGGTGGTGGAGCCATCGCTGCTGTCATTTCTCTCATTTCACAGATGAGAAGACCGGAGCGCTGAGGGTTTTAAATAGCTGGCCAAGGACACATGCCAGCAGCTGCAGATCCGTTATCCGAGCGTGACCCTCTGGCGGGTGCTGTGGGTTTCACGACACGGACAGAGCGTCCCACCAGGGGCTGCAGGGCCGGGCCTCCCTTTAGCCAAATTTCAGAGAGAAGCTAAATTGGGAGACGCAAGTTTCTCAGCTTTGAATTTTTCTCCTTTCCTTCTTCCTTCTTTCCGATCCCGCTGACCTCTCGTGGGAGAGGAAGTGAAGTAGAGGCAGAAAACACTGAAGAACTTTAAAGCTTTCCAAAGCAAGACAGGGATAGGAATATAAAAATAGATGCTTTTGAAAAACTAACGGAAAAACTTTAAATCGTGCTGGGTTGAATGTCTCCGTCTGTTCCTGGTTGGAGTTTCATGTTGTCCTGTAGGCTAGAATTGTCCCCCGAGAATGTGGCCTCTGGAGCATTCAGGGGTCCCCTACCTCGCTATCTTGGGGGTCCACCAGAAGGGTATCTGCTACAAGGAGCTCTGTCGCCTAGACCAGTGTGGGAAAGTTGGGAGACAGCATTCGAATTCAGACATTGCAGGAGATTCTGGCCCAGTATAAAATCTCCGCCCAAACTCACTTATTCCTCGAGCCAGGCCTGAGGGCACACCCAGGAGCAGATCAGGGCGAGAGACGGGAAGGTGGTCGGAGTCTCGGCCTTGGCGCCAGGCCTCAGCACAGGGAGGACGAGGAGTGGGCATATGGCTTTTGGCGGTCACCTCCCTCCGAGCCTCCCTCCACGGGCCCGCCCGTGAGATGGGGAGAGGCAGGATACCCGCTGCAGAGGAGGCCTGGAGGTTGAGTGGGATGACGCGTGGACGCGCTGAGCCCGGCGTCCGGCACACAGTGGGCGCTCGGGAAACACGGGCCGCTTGGGTGCTGTTCCTGCTTGGTGGACTGATGGGAAGGCGGAACCTGGCCCCTGAAAGCGGGGGCTTCCTTCGACCCTGGAGTCGGACCCCCGGCCCAGCCCGGCGCCAGGTGGCCACGACGGTGTCGGGCCTCTGAGGTCTGGGCCATCGCTCTGGCCAGCCGCCACGCTCAGGCCCCTCCCCGGGCTTTCCCCACAGAGTAAAAATGCGCCCCACAGCCAGGGCGAGTACGACGTCTACAGCACGTTCCAGAGCCACGAGCCGGAGTTCGACTACCTCAAGAGCCTGGAGATAGAGGAGAAGATCAACAAGATCAAGTGGCTCCCGCAGCAGAACGCTGCCCACTCGCTGCTGTCCACCAACGGTGAGGCACGCCCTGGCCGCGTGTGTGCATGTGCGTGTGCGCGTGCACCCCTCTGCGCACGCGGGTCAGGGCTTGGGTTGCGGCGGTTTGCACCAGACGCTGCTTTCTGCTTCCCTTATCTTGGGAGCATTTTTCTGCATCTTCCAAGCTCTGGAAAGATAGCATCTCCAGCCGTATGTAAATCCCGTAAGTGGACGTGCTGGGGCTTCCTTGCGTCTCCCCGTGGCTGGATGTGGGGGTTACCCCCCCATTGTGCGTGGTGCCGTCACAGCCGTCTGTCTGACTCCATTCTTAGGGCGAGGGAGCGTGGCAGAGGAGGGGCCGGGTCAGCAAACGCAGGGGATGCTTGACACAACTGAACTCTTCCTTCCCACCCGAATCCCAGAGTCCCCTGACTGGGGCGGTCACCCGAGGCCTTGGGGGGCAGTGGGAGTAGCGATGGTGTGGGACCCTGGCCGGCCTCTTCATGCTTCTGCCTTGGGGAGAGACGTGCCCCTGCAGGCCCCCTGGAGGCTCTCGACCGGACGCCTGCTTCCGCGGGCCCCACTGAGGGTGTAGCTGGGCCGTCCTGCTCAGGGGCAGCGGGCTGGGGCCGGTGGCCCGTCCTCCTCCCACTCAGCCCCCAGGAGTCAGAGCAGCCTGGCATCCGGGCAGGACACACCTGGATTCTGTCCCTGCTCTGCGACCTCGGGGAAGTGGTCTTTCCTGAGCCATAGCAGGGTGGACACAGTCCCTTCTGGGATTGTGGAGGGATGGCAGCCACCCAGGAACCACAGAACATACAGGAGAAGCTGAGACCCATTCTGCTGAAAGTATTCCGAGCAATCGAGAAACACAGAACTCTCCCCAAATTATTTTATGATGCTGACATTACCCTGATACCCAAACTGGGTGCAGAGCCCACAAAGAAAGAAACTGCAGGCCCATATCCCTGATGAACATAGATCCAAGAATTCTCAACAAGGTTCTAGCAAATCAGATCCAACAGCACATCTCAAAAATCATGCGCCATGACCACTGTGGGTGGGACTGTAAATGAGCACAACCTCTGTGGGAAACAGTGTGGCGATTTCTAAAGGAGTTAAAAATAGACCTTCCATTCGACCCGGTGAGCCCCTTCAGGGAATAGTTCCGGAGGAACTTAAGTCATTCTCCCAAGAAGATACCCCAGGACAGCCGGTGCTGTCCCAGCAGGATGGTGGCTGACAAGACCCTGCGGCACCTGAGCCAGTGGACCTTCCCCTGTGGGAGCAGGAGTGGGCATACGGGTTTTGGAGGTCACTTGAGGCCTCATTCACGTGTTGTTTTTACAGGCTGGCCAGGCGCAGCAGCTTACGCCTTTGATCTCAGCATTTTGGGAGGCCAAGGCGAGAGGGCGCCTTGAGCCCAGGAGTTCGAGATGAGCCTGGGCAACACAGCGAGACCTTGTCACCAAACACGAGAAAAAGATTAGCCAGGCATGGGGCGTATGCCTTTAGTCCCAGCTACTTGGGAAGCTGAGGCAGAAGGATCACCTGAGTTCAGAAGGTCCAGGCTGCAGTGAGCCATGGTCAGACCACTGTCCTCCAGCCTGGGCAACAGAGTGAGACCCCGACTCAGAAAAAGAAAAACTTTAAAAATGGCACGTGTAAGAGGGACACGTCACTTCTTCCTGCTTCTCCAGTCCCGTGTCTCATAAAACTTCCCACCTTGAATACCAGCTCCCCTCTCTCCTGGTGGCGTCTCTCAGAGGCTTTAAGGGTGCCAATTTTCTACCCAATTTCTTCTCACGAATATGCGGGTATCTGTTTTGGCTACTGAAATAGAGTTCTTCAGAGAAACAAAACCAGTAGGGTGAGAGAGAGAGAGACTGATTTTAAGGAAGTGGCTCCTGTGACTGTGGGGGCTGGTAAGTCCAAAATCTGCAGGCCAGCCGGCAGGTGGAGGGAGACCCAGGGAAGAGTCCCAGGTTGTGTCCAAAAGCCAGCTGCTGGCAGAATCCCCCTTCCCCCGGGAGGGCCACCTTTATCCAGCTGACTAATGTGGACATCTGTCCTCTGCCCTGCCGGCTCATTCCGTGCCTTGCTTGACTTTGTTCTGCTTTTAAAGATAAGACGATCAAATTATGGAAGATCACGGAGCGAGACAAAAGGCCCGAGGGTTATAACCTCAAGGATGAGGAAGGGAAACTTAAGGACCTCTCCACAGTGACGTCGCTGCAGGTGAGATGCTGGGCACAGAAGGCTCGGCGTTTGGGAAGGGCGCTTACTCTTCGTTCGTTAAACAGTGAGGATTAGCCGGGCTCGGTGGCTCAGCCTGTAATCCCGTGCTTTGGGGGAGGCCGAGGTGAGTGAATTGCCTGATCCCACAGGTTCGAGACCCGCCTGGGCAACTTGGCGGGACCTCATCTCTACAGCAAATAAAAAATGAGCCGGGCGTGGTAGCGCGCGCCTGTAGTCCCAGCTACTCGGAAGGCTGAGGTGGAAGGATCGCTGGAGCCCAGCAGGTCGAGGCCGGGAGCGGCCACTGCACTCCAGTCTGGGCGATGGAGTGAGACTCCAACTCAAAAAAAAACCAAAAAAAAACTGAGGGTTTTAGACTCCAGGGACCTTTGAGATTCAACCCAGAGTCAGGTTCAGATCCCGTCTGGGCTGCTTCCACATTGGGAGGCCATGGACATCTCCCTGCTCCATGCCTCCGTTTCCTCTCCAGCAAAACAGAGAAGGTCATGTTTCTTCTGGGAGTCTTGTGACCATGAGGTGTGGTGGTGCATGTCTGCAAAGTGCTTTCGCCTGCAGCGGAGGGGGGAGAGAAAGTCAGAGAATCCCCTGTTGTACAAGTGGGGAAACGGAGGCCCAGAGAGAGGCAACAACTCACTGCTCAGCTGAGTGAGTGGCAGAGTCAGGAGAATCGGTCAGTGGAGCTTTGTGGATTGGAAGCCTGGAGGACAAAGGCCCAGCACAACTTAGCTGGCTCACACAGTGCTTGGCCTCACGGGAAGAGATTTAGCAGGCACACACGGGCTGCATGTCCAGCGAGGTGTCATAGCATAAAGCGGCGATCAGTGTTGTTCCTGAGACGAGACGCCGATATTCCAACACATTGGCCTTTCAGTAATGGGCAGATCGCACAAAGAAATTCCAAGGAAGCAGGGAAGCCAGTTAGCTTTGATGTAATGAGGGTGAGGTTGCCCCCGCCTCACCCCCAGCCCCAAGAAAGTGTACGAGGGTTTCTTCTGGAGGTGGGGACGCAGTGATGACATCTTGATTGGCCTGGTGTTGGCCTCTGGGAATCCGATGTATTTCCCTCCCAGTGTCAGAGTTTGTGCTCTGTAAGTCACGCACAGTCCAAGACACTTGACTACGAACTGAGGCTGAAGGAGGCAAAGGTGGAAAGAGCGGGTGTCCTGGTCTGTCCTCGTCTTGTCTCTTGCCTTGTCTGTTTCCCACTTCACACGAGCCACGCACCCCTGCCCAGCTTCCTGTGAGAGACAGAGAGACAGCCCAGAGGAGATGCCTGGCGCCCCTAACGCGTCCCCAGCACACTGGGATGGGAGCAGACCACAGCCGCAGGGTTGGTCAGGGCTGTGACAAGCGGCATTCAGGGCTGTGGAGCCCGGCGTCTAATGCCCTCACGGCGACTCCTCACCCGGCCCTCTGAGATGAGAGCTTGTATGCGTCAGGCCAACTCTGGTGGTTGTGACAAACATCCCCGTCAGTCCAGAGTTGAAGGAGAAGAGTATTTCCCACTGCAGAAAGGTCCGGTGTGGAATTCCTCCCACCTCGTGTGCCCCCACCCCCAGGGCCTGGGTCCTCCTCACCCTCCAGGTGGAGCAGGCACACGGCCGCCAGCACCAGGCATCACGTTGCTCACGTCTCTTTGGTCAGAACTGGTCACGTGGCCATGCCAGGTGCAAGGGCTGCTGGGAAACGTAGTCTGCGTCTGGGCCACCACTTCCCAGTGACAGCACTACGTCGTAGGAAGGAGACACGGACAGCTGGCTGGCTCAGTCTTGGCGTCTCTCCATTCCATTGCATTCCATTTTAGAGGTGAGGAAATTGAGGTGCAGAGGGGTTCTGGCACTTCTCCCCAGACACATGGTGGGCAAGCGTCCAGGCCAGGGCTCGGGGCCCATCCCAGGCATGCGAGGGAAGGAGGGCAGCCTTTCCTGCAGGGCTGGGCAGGCAGTGGGCGCGTGCCATCTGTCGCTGCCTGTTTCAGACCATGAGGACCAGGATGGACACCCGGCATAGATCACGGGCCCCTGTGTGCCATCTCCCGATGCAGCCCCCCGGCCCGCCCGGTGCCCTTGCCTCCCACTGTGTTGCCCTGCTCTGACCCCGCCCCTCCCATCGCAGGTGCCCGTGCTGAAGCCCATGGACCTGATGGTGGAGGTGAGCCCCCGGAGGATCTTCGCCAACGGCCACACCTACCACATCAACTCCATCTCCGTCAACAGCGACTGTGAGACCTACATGTCTGCGGACGACCTGCGTATCAACCTGTGGCACCTGGCCATCACCGACAGGAGCTTCAGTATCCTTGGTCGCGGCCCCATCCCGTCCCCACAGGGCGCGGGGCTCGCGGTGGCGGGGCGGGGGCCTGCGTGGGCGGCCGGCCGCTCAGCTTGGAGCCTTCTTAGACGAGGCTCCTTTGGGCTCATAGTCTGCGTGGGAGGCCCGGGCGTGGACTCAGATGTCGTGTCTGTTTCTGAGAACTGTGCCGTCATAGCTGCTGAGAGTTGCGTGTGACCCTCTGCCTCCTCCGGGGTGGCCGTGCTCCCTGTCATCCTGGGGCCTCCCCAGGAATTAGAAAGGAGACAGGAAGTCCAGGGTGCAACTGCCCTGGAGGGGGGACGGCGGATGCCCCCAGACAGTTGGCTGGAAGTCCCTTGGGCGCTCCCCCTGGGGCTCCAGGCAGGTCCTGGCAGCGAAAGTGGAACAGCACTGGGGCCCTGCCCAGGGCTCAGAGTGACAACCAGGGTGTCAGAAGTCCAGCTAGATTGGGGTCACCGGGGGCCCCTATTCAGTGTCTCCTGTGTCAGGACGGGCTGGGGACAACAGCACGAACCGTCCCCCACCAACCAGTGAGAAAATAACCGGTGATGTGTGAGCACTGGCCGGGGGGACAGCGTAAGGCTTGGCCTACCAGGGGCTGCGATGGACAGGGCAGGCAGGTTGTTAAGATGTCACTATTCCGCAGAATAATAACAACAACAACAACCATAATAATACCCAGCGAGGCTCTGGTGTCAGACTCTGTGCTTAGCACGTGTTAATTGTAACTCATTTCATCTTTACAAAAATCCTATAAGATAGGTACTATCCTAATCCCCCTTTGCGGATGAAGAAACCGAGTCACAGAGAGCCCAATTTACTCGGAGCTCACAGCTTGCAGGTGTCAAAGCTGGGACTGGCACAGGCCTTCTGGTTCCAGAGTCTCACATCTAACCCCTGCACCAACCCCGCCCCGTGTGACGGATGTCACCAGTGTGTGATGGAAGGGGAAAACCCTCAAGCAGCCAGCGTCTCCCAGCACTGGGTGGCCCTGGGCACCCAGAGCTGAGATGACTCGGCCCTGCACACGCAGCTCCAGGCAGAGGGGAGGTTGCACCTGCTACTGCCACGGCTCCTTGGCCAGGAGTGCCCGTGTCCCTTGGAAACGAAGCCGGGACTGGTTGGGGGCAGGAGGGGCCAGGAGGGGCCAACCCGGGAAGGAAGAAAAGAGGGTCACAAGTGGCTTTTGGGGGCCGAGAGCCAGGAGGGGCCAGACCCCTCTGGGCAGGGAGACCCTCCAGAGCCAAGAAGAAGGAAGCTGGAAGGTTTCAAGCTCAAGTGTCAGATGTTCTCTGAGCCAAGCCAGAGGGCGCGGGGGCACGCCCTGTGTGAGCCTGGCTGCCGCCTTCAAGCCCCTCGGGTGAGTCTCCTCTCCCCTCTGAGCCTCGCCTCTGCGGTAATCCCTCCCTCGCAGAGCTGTGGGGAGCTCAGCCAGGGAGTCCCTTGTGTGATTTGCCCACCACTGAGTCAGGACTTAGTGGCTGTCAGAAGACACTGAGCACCTGTCTCCTTTCCCCTGCCTCAAAGGAGTGGGCTGCCCAAGCCTGGAGGCTGGATTAGGATGGTCGGGAGCGTTCCAGAAAGAGCTGGGACTGGAGCTGCTTTGAGAGACTGAAGCTCAGGTTTGGCAGGACGTAGAGGGCTGGTTGGGGTCTGTCTGACCCCCCGTTCAGGCTCAAAGTCCAGTGGGCTCTGCCCACCCACAGTGCTCAGAGCATCGGCTGGCCAGGACTCTTTCTGCTGCAGGGACACTTGCCGACTTACGTGGGCTTCAGGCATGGGTGGACTCGGGCTTGAGTGGCGCTGGAGGCGGTCCTCTAACGGAGAGCTGGGCAGGAGACGGCTCCCGGCTTCAGCCTCTGCTCTGCCCTGGCCTCAATCCCAGCCTCCATGTGGTGGTCACTTGGTGCCAGCAGCTGGCCCCCGTCCTCCCAGGATAGAGTCCAGGAGAAACGAGACCAGTTCTCTCTGAACAGTCCTGCCGCCCCCCTCGATGGCACCCGATTGGCTCCGCTTGGGCTTCAGGGGCACCCTCTGAGCCAGTCACTGTGGGGGCATGCCTGGGGTAGGGAGAATGCAGTGCTCTGATTGGCCAGGCCAGATTCCGGCACCTCTCCCTGGTGCTGGAGGGAGTCAGCTTCCCCCCAGCTCAGTGGGTGCCCGGGTGAAGGGGAAGGCGGTCCTCTAACGGAGAGCTGGGCAGGAGACCCCCGGGGGAGGGCATGGGACTCACAGAGCTTCCTGGACAGTGCTTCACAGTTCACAAGCCCATTTGCCATTCCTCTCACCTGGCGCTCCAAGACGGCGGCAGTGTTGTGGTCATCCCTTCTACAGAGGAGGAGACGGAGGCTCAGGGGAGTGGGGCGTGCGGTCAGAGTCCCCAGCCGGCAGGGACAGAGCTGGGGCTTGGGCTCAGTCTCCATGGTCTGGCCCCGTGCTTTTGCTCTGCCCTTGGCTGCCCGCTGCAGCACTGGGTGGTGAAAGCACCCTCCTCGAACCTGAGCTTCCTTACCGTGGCGCTTGGGTGGTGACAGGAGCCCCTGAACCATTTGTCTCTGGACTGCTGTAAGGATTCAGTGGCTGGAACCCAGGGTCCGTGCCAGCTGCCGTGGGGGCCCCAGAGGTGAGAGACTGAGATCCAGGTAGGAGGCCCCCTGGCTCCAGGAGGGTGGAAGGTGCCGGGGCATCTGAGGTGGCCTGGCCAGTGGTGCAACCTTCTCCCAGCCGGGAGTGGAAGGCCTTCTTCCAGCATGGGGCTCCGAATGCCAGTCACTGGCAACGCAAGACGCCGTCACAAGTGCGACCGTCTGGATGCCATGCACTCTTTCGTTTACATTCTCCATGTCCCCCCATTTTTTGCTCATTTTCTGTAAGTCGAGTGGCTTTATTTTTGCCCAAGGAACTGTCTTTTGAAAGGGAATTTAACGTCGCCACCATGCGTAGAATAAAACATATCCCCGACCGTCAACAGGAGGGGGCCATGGAGAGACAAGTCCTGAAGGCAAGACAGCGGGCGTGGAGTCTGCCCTCAGCCCCACCCGGCGGAACTTGCCGGGGGTGCCGGGCTGGCCCTGTTTGTGCCACACTGGGCGGCGGCTGCCAGCCTCAGGCGCCCGTTGCACGCTGGGCACGGGGCCGGAATGACGGAGGAACAGCATTGTTCGCACGACTTAGTTGCAGTCCACTCAGACCAAGTTAAACGGCCGCATGTGGCTGGCGGCCACCAGCCGGACTCTGCCCCCTCCGTGCTGCCTGCTGTACCCCAAGGCGAGTTCTTCCTGCTGGGGGTCAAAGTCGGAAGAGCCCCAAGCAGAGACTTCCGCCCTCGCTTGTCAGGTCTGAATTCACCTTCTTAGCGTTTGAATCCCTGTTGTGTTGCAAAGGGTTGTGTCTCCTGCCTACCTGACTGCTTCCAGGTGACAAGAAGCAGCTACTGATGCACCATGGCCGGCTTCAGAGGGGCCGTGAGTGAGCGCCGTGGGTGGGTTGACTTCCAGCAAATACACTTGGCAGGTAGGGGACCAGCAGGGAGCCCCCGGGAGAGGGAGTGAGAGATGGGGTCAGGGCCATGAGCATTGAGATCCTAAGGACGGAGACATCGTGACTTTCTTTGGACCGAGGCGGCCACAGGACATTGGAGCCGGTTAGTTGTGAACAAGGGGGTTGATTCGTCCCAGGACAGCAGACAAAGTCTTCCGTAGTCAGTTCTGTCAACCTCACCTCCTCATCCCTCGTGAACACACTGACTGTGCCCTGTCCATATGTTGGAGGGCACGCCATTTACCGGAAGGTGTTTATTGAGTGCCTACTGTGTGCTAGGCCTTGTGCTGGATGCTAGAACCACACAGAGACAGGCCCTGCCCTCTGGGAGTGGACAGACAGATGATAAACCATCAGCGAGACGCCTGGCGTTGGAACCGGTGGGCAGTGATGTGGGGGTCGGGGGTCCTCGCCAGTGTGGCCGCGTGCATTTCTCACCCACCTGCTGCTGCCTGCAGGTGTCGGCTTGGTGGAAAGAGAGCCGGAGTGGTGGTTTTGCCAAGTGACTGTGTGGGCACAGCACCGGTGACGTGTGCACTGGAGTGAAAATGATCATTGACCCCCGGATCTGAGCCAGGTGAGGGCTAGTGATAAGGAGGGTGTGTCGGTGGCTGGGGTCCCTCGGGTCCTGGGGACTTCCCGGCTACAGGTCCTGACATAGGACTCTGCGTCCAATCTCTGTGTAGCTTCCAGCTCTGTGGAAGTGAATCATGAGCTGGTGGGCCTGTGCCCTATCCCGGCCCTTAGCAAGAGAAGAGCGTGTGTGTACAGAAGGCAGGAGATTCGGTCTTGGGCTCCAGGTGGCCCAGGCCGGCAGAGCCTGGGCATTTGGAAGGAGTTGAGCGGAGTCTCCAGGGGCACATGGTCCTTGTGGAGACCTCCCTGGACTAGAGCGCTTCGCCAGGGACTCACCCACACCTGGCTCTCCCCCGGCCGGCGGCGGCCCGGCCACAGGAGTGGCAAGACATGGACCCAGAGCAGAGGGACACAGCACACGTCCCTGGAGACAACCTCCGTGGGGGGGGGGGTGTCAGGACTGCGGGTTGCAGGTGGGCCTGATCACAGCGGAGTCGTTAGAGAAGGCGTTCCGTTTCTGACGTGGGAGGAGGCCAGAGAGGCAGCTGTGACGCCGCGTGGAGCCAGGGAGGGGCTCTGGATTTTTGAGACACCTTTTGGGCAGATGGCACCGGGGAGCATTCTGGCTGTCAGAGGGTGGCAGGTCTGATTGGTCCGCCAAGAAAGCCCAGGGCTGGAAGGGCCGCACCTGAGCAGAGGCCAGGGAAGTCGTGGTCGGCCTGGGGGTTCGCGTTCTTTTACCTCTTGCTCCCTGTGTCCTCACTTGCCCTGACGAGGCCACTCAGTCCTCAGAGTCCACTGGAGGTATTTGCTGTGTTGCTCTGTCCTTTGAGTCCAGTCGGTGACGCCTTCCGTGTCAGCAAAATTGATTTTTCGTTGCTGCGTCAAGAAGAAACACTCTTTTTAGCAAAGGAGAAAAAAAGGGCATTGCTTTGAGTGACAGCAAGGAGGGCGGCTCTGAGGACGTGTCCTCTGCTGGAATGCCACCCAGGGCTCTTCTGAACGGCGGGGGACGGCCTGCCGGCTCAACCTCGGCTCGCCAAGGCTCAGGTCTTAGGACCCCGCCAGCCTCCTCCCTCTGCCTCACCCCCACGCTGGAAAGGGGCGCCCCACCCTTCCCACTCTTCCCCGGACTGCAGCCTGAGTCCCACCTTGCCTGGCTTGGCTGCTTTCCATCGGAGCCAACGTCAGGCTCTCGGCGGTTCCCCTTCCACTTCTGGAGAAGCCGGGACCCCTCCACGGTGCCCTGCACCCTGGGTGTCAGCTCCGCCCACCTCTGGGGTGAGACCGGCCCCCTCCTCCCGCCGCCGGGGTCCGCGTGTGCAGGCTCTGCCTTCTCTGTCCCTCCTCCCGACCACACCATCCCCTCGGAGCCTGGCTGACCGCCGTCAGCCCACCCACAGCGTCTGACCACCCGTCGGGGGAGCCTCTGATGTCTGCCCCTCCACACCCCTCCCAGGCTGGTCAGAGACCCCCTGGGTCCACAGTACTTCCACTGACCTTGGGGCACACTATTTTCTCTTACTAGGACTGCCTCCCCCACTCTCAGGTGGAAGCCTTGCGGTTAGGACCCCGGTGAGGGCTCTCCCTGTCCTCTGCCCTCTACAACGGACCCAGCACTGGAGGTGCCTCGCCTGACTGCAGGTGGAGCAGCCTGGAAGACCATTGTGTCTGTGTGGTCTTAGGATGTAGACCCCCTAAGGGGTGATCTGGGCTCCAGGTGGCTCAGAGGCCCGGGACCCTGAAGGACAAGAGAAAGTACATGACTCAGAGCCTGTTTCTCAGCCTCATGGGCCAACCAGCGTCCACGCATGTAAAACTCTTCTTTGTCTTTTGGAGTATGAGTGACTCTGTCGCTCAGGCTGGAGTGCAGTGGCACAATCACGGCCACCACAACCTTGACCTGCTGGGCTCAGGTGATCCTTCCGTTTCAGTCTTCCAAGTAGCTGGAGCTACAGGTGCACGTGGCTGCACCCAGCTAAATTTTTGTTAATTCTTTTAGAGACGAGGTCTCGCCAAGTTGCCCAGGCTGGTCTTGAACCCCTGGGCTCAGGCGGTCCTCTCGCCTCAGCCACTCAAACCACTTAGGATTACAGGCGTGAACCACCATTCCCTCCTAAAATTCTTTCATATGGATAGTTGTCGGGAATAAAGAAATCTTTCACAGCTGGGCTCGGTGGCTCAGCCTGTAATCCCAGTGCTTTGGGAGGCTGAGGTGAGTGGATTGCCTGAGTCTGTGGGTTTGAGACCCGCCTGGG
>NW_007248591.1:103679-109716 GCF_000164805.1 Carlito syrichta
AAAAAAAAAAAAAATCTTTCACATAAAGAGCCTGGTGCCTAATCAGGGCCAGCAAGAGGATGATATCATTTTCTCTCTTAAGCAAAAGCCCCTCAAATACTCAAGTTTGGTTCTCGTACAGTCCCTGCATCTCTGATTGTGAAAGCTCTTTTTTTCCCCAGTGCCATCTCAGCGTCTGTTTAAACAACCTCCACGCCCTTCAATACCAACATTTTGAGCCTGTCAGCAGCGCCAGGTGACTTTTCTTGAGTTCAGTGTGTCTTTAAGGTAACAGATTGCACAGAGGCCCCTGCTGATGGACCTGTGCTTTATTTTTAGCACCCGGAGAATTTTAAAGATGGCTCCATTGATTTTTTTTCCCTCCTCTGAGTGATTTCTCATGGAGGAAGCTGGCATTGCACCAAGCCTCGTTCGGGAACAGATTGCTAGTTGCCAGTTACAGGCAAGTCTCCGCAGCCAGGTGGGCCACAGGGGAGCCGCCTTGAGCTGCAGGAGGCCAGCATCTCGGACAGCGCACGCCCGCCTGAAGGCTAGCCTGCTCTCTGTGCGGGGAACAGAGGAGGGACCAGTTGTGGCCCCTCTGCGTGCCAGAGCCCCATGCCACCTCTGCTTCTGCCACTGGTCCCAGCAGCCACTCAGCCTTTCTGAGCCTGGCTTTTCTCCTCCACTCAGTGGAAGTGTGCCTCCCGTAGTGGGGGCTCTGAGGGCGGAATGGCTGATGCGGACGGGGCCTGATGCGGTGGAGACACGCCATGACCAGGCTGCTTCTTCATCCTTCCTACAGCACCTGTCTACGGAGAGGGAGACTGGATGTGCCTGCTCAGAAATGCACTGGCTCAGTAGAACTGAGGGTGAGAGGTCCCGGCTGCAAGTCTGGACCTCCGCGTTCTGGCTCCAACTCTGCTGCCACCTGTCCTTGGTCCCGGGCATTCATTTCTTCCTTCAGCAGTGCTGGCCGAGCGTCTGTGCTGGGCATTGGACTAGGTGCTGGGGAAACAGGCAGGGTCTCTGTCAGGGCCTGCGAGCACAGTTGTATAGGTTGCCCGCTGCAAAAGGGAGCTGGTGAGTGGAGGCGGACATTCGAGCCAGGCACCCTGGGAAGAAGGGGCTTTTCAGCTTTCCAGTTCTGCACAGAGGAAGTGTCATTTCGTAATTTGCACAGCGGCACCTTTTGAGCAAATGAGGCTCTTGCGACTGCCCTGGTGGGGTTCCCAATTGAGTGAGGAGATGGGTGCTGAACACGGTGGCAGTGACCTGACGGGCCTCTCTTCTTCGGTCTAGGAACCCAGACTGCAGGATTCAACCCTCAGCCCCAAGACATAGTGGCCGTGCAGTCTCGGTCAGCCTCCTTGGACTCTCTGTGCCTTGGCTCCTCACCCGTAAAGGGGAGGCCCTTGCTTACGCCGCAGGGTGGCCGTGAGGACGGGTGCCGTGCTGACAGCCGTGACCTTGAGATTGGTGCCTGGCCTCCTCCCATCTTCGCCCCGCTGCCCTCGCATCTCCTTGCAGTTTGCTTGCCAGCAACGATGGAGAACTCCTAAAGGCACGAACCAGGTCACGGCCCTCCCGGCTCAGAGCCCTCCGGCAACTTCTGCTCACGGGGGGCAGCTGACCCGTCCTCTGGCCTCCAGGGCCCTTCAAGAGCTGGCTCTGCTGCCTTCCCGGCTCGCGTCCTCCTCCTGCCTCGGCCCCTGGGCTCAGCCTTCCGGCCCCCGCCGTTCACTGCGCCTCCAGCCTCTCCTGCTGCAGGGCCACTTTGCACTGGCGGTTCCCTGTGCCCGTGACATTTCTTCACCATTGGCTGCTCAGTGGACACCTCAGAGAGGCCTTCCCTGACCAGCCTGTCTGAACCAGCCCCGCCCCCTCTGGCTCCCTCGAGCCGCTTCCCTTGAGGCCCGGCCCCTGCCCCGTTTGTTATTTCCTTGTCTGCCCTGGGGCTGGTGGCTTCATGAGGGCAGGAACGTTGCCTGTTTTACCTGGAATGATGCCTGGTCCAGAGTAGGTGCTTGAAGGGTGAGACAGGCTCCACGAAGCATGGTGGGTGTGAGGATGAGGCACGGAGGACCCTGCCTTGATGTAGATGAGAGGGTACCTTGACGTAGATGCATTGGTGTGGAGGCCTCTGTCCAGGCTCTGCGACTCGGTCCCCTGGCTGGTAGTTTCCCCTTCCTGGGCCCCATTTCCTCTTTCTTTTGGATGAGATATGGTTGGGCTGGCGCCCCAAGGCTCTCTTTCAGCTCAGGTGGGCGGATTATCTTCGCCAGGTCTCCCCTGGCCTGGTGGGTGTGACCTGTGCCACGCCAGCGGCCTGCTGAGGCCGGCCTGGCCTGGCTTGCGGGCGTCCGTTGTGCACCTCTCTTCCGGAATCCATGTCTGTGAACATCACGGTGGCAGCCACAATGGCATACTTCCGCAGACATCCACAGACACAAAATCAGCCCCCCACCCACCTCCCCAGAGAGGCAATAGTTAAAGTTAGCAGCACACCACTCTCTGGGACTTCACAACCCGGCAGTCAGCCGGTCAGCCTCCACCGTGACCGAGGCCTTCTGGGTGTGGTGCCGCTGTCCGTGGTGCTGACCCTGTGGCTAGCCTGGGTGCATCCTGCTCCGGGTCTCCACCTCCCCCTGGCCCCCCCACTGGCTGAGCGCCTGCTCTGTTCCACACGGCATTCAGATCCCCCTGACAACACAACGCGGTCAGCACTGCTAGATCTGCCTTTCACAGATGAGGTGACTAAGCAAGGTTAGGTGATCTACCTAAAGCCATACAGCTGGCAGGGGCCAGGGCTGGGATTCCAGCTGGACCCCTCTGGACGCAGAATCCGTGCACTTGACTGTCCCACTGCACTGCCTCTCTGTCATGGCGGCCGCACCCCCGCGGCAGCCATCTGCGTTGCACAGGTGCTTCAGTCCGGGCGCTGGTGGGTGAAAGCTTGATGCTGCTGGCTGCCTTTCACTCTCAGGCCACGTGCCAGGCGGCGGCTGTCACTGCCCTCTTTGCAGATGTGGAGATGGGTCTTGAGAGGCGGGCTCCCTCGCCCAAGGCGCCTCGGAGCCCTGGGGCCCTCTGACGCCTGTCCGGCTCCATGGAGGCAGTCACACTTCTTGGCTCCTATTTTAGATTTGAGGAAAAACAGGCACATGTTGCACCATCGCAGGACAGGGTGGGGGCCGTTCTGTGATGTGCGTGGCTGAGTGCGTGGCGTCAGCGGCTGTGTGGTGTCCCTGACGTTTGTGCTGCTGGTGAGCTGGTGGGGGCCACATGACCTTGGGCGGGCAGGTTGCTGGGGTCACGTGACCATGGGCTGGTGGTGGGGTGGTGGGGGTCATGTGACCCTGGGCAGATGGGGGCAGTGAGGGCCACGTGACCTCAGGCTGATGGGATGGTGGGAGTCCTGTGACCTTGGGCTGGTGGGGGTCATGTGACCCTGGTGTGCTAGAACTCACTCCTGATCACAGCCCTCTTGACCCAGACTGGAGTCCCAGACCCTTGGCTTGCCTCCCTCTTCAGGACGGGTCCGCCACCCCCGCCTCGTTTCAGGAACCCATGCCCACGCAGCCCACGGTGAGCTCCGTCACCGTGGGCTCACGGAGTCTTTCCCTCCTCAGCTGCCCTCCCTCTCTTTCTCTGAGACGAGCTCTCGCCCTGTCACCCAGGCAGGAGTAGAGTGGCACAGCTGTAGCGCACTGCAGTCTCAAACTCCTGGGCGCAAGCAATCCTCCAGCCTCAGCCTCACACAGGCATGTGCTACCACACTGGCTATTCTTCTTCTTTTTTTTTCTTGAGTTGGAGTCTCACCCTGTCGCCCAGACTGGAGTGCAGTGGCCGCTCCCGGCCCCCGCAGCCTCGACCTGCTGGGCTCCGGCGATCCTTCCGCCTCAGCCTTCCAAGTAGCCAGAATGACAGGCGCGCGCTACCACGCCTGGCTGATTTTTTGATTTATTGTAGAGATGAGGTCTCGCTGCCCAGGCGGGTCTCGAACCCGCGGGCTCAGGCAATCCACTCACCTCAGCCTCCCAAGGCGCGGGATGACAGGATGAGCCACCGAGCCCGGCAATTCTTATTTTTGTAGCGACAAGATCTTGCCATATTACCTAGACTGGTCTCCAACTCCTGGCGTCAAGAAACCCTCCTACCTTGGCCTCCCTAAACGCTGGGCTTGCAGGCTTGAGCCCCGTGCCTGTCTGCCCGCCCTCTCCTGAGACCTCTTTGCTCCCCCCGAGGCCTGGCCCTGCACCCTCTCCCACCCTCTCCCCCCGCCATGCCTCACCTCCTCCCAAGCCTCCCCCAGCACACACCCGACGTTCTCCCCAGCCCAGGTCTCAGAGGACCTTCCCTGGCTCCCCAGACCAGCTCATTCACATCCCCCCGCCTGCATTGCATGTCTCTCCTGACACATGGCCGTGCAGCTAGGTCTGCTTCCCCACGGGGCTGGGACCCTTGGGGGGCAGGACAGGGTCTGGCTTGCCCCTTCGCCGTGCTGTGGCCATGCAGCTGCCTGGTGCACATCCCAGCGCTGCCCGACTTTGGGGTTCCCCTCCCAGCACTTAGCAAGCAAGGCATGCGGTTCAGTACCCACCTCACAGTCCTTCCAGAGGACGACCCCGTTTGCCACCTGCTGAGGTGTGTGTGTGTGTGTGTGTGTGTTCCCAGAGGGAGAGAGAGACTCTGAGTCTTGGTTCTGATTCAACTAACTTTAGCCACGTCTGGGTCCTTTGTCATGTGTCCTCCCGTGGGATCCTCGGGGTGACCCTTCGAACAGAAGGTGCCAACCCCTTCTGCAGGCGACAAGAGCAGGGCACAGGTGGCGGAGCTGTCGAGAGGCCGCACCGCCGACAGTCTGTGGGGCTGGACTCTCGAGCCCTGGCCTTTGTGACCGGAAGTCGGTGCCTTCTTCTCTCTCACGGCTCGGCTTCCTCCTTCCCAAACGCTCGGGAGCCGCGTGGTCTGGCTCAGGGCGGAGCCGCCGACCAGCTCGCCACGGGGAGGGTGCAGGCCCAGCGGGCTGATGCTGTGAGCGATCGTGGTCTCTCTCCCTGGTCCTAGCGACCTGGGCTCTGCCCCCGAGAGAGCCTGCACCTTTGTCAACAAGATGCGCCGAGCAGAGAGGGGAAGGAGGCCGTTCCGGGCTGACGTCTCCGTCCCCCAAGATCGACAGGCTTCAGCCCTGGTCCCCAGTCCCTCAGGGTGTGACTGTATTTGGAGACAGGTTTTTCAAAGAGGTGAATCGTTAAAACGCGGCCTGCAGGATGGGTCCCAATCCAATCTAACTGGCATTCTCAGAAGAAGAGGTGAGACCCAGCATGGTGGCTCATGCCTGTCATCCCGGCACTTTGGGAGGCCAAGGCAGGAGGATTGCTTGAGCCCAGGAGTTTAAGACCGGCTGGGCAACATGGTGAGACCTCGTCTCTACAAAAAACCAAAAAATTGGCAGGCAGGGGGGTGTGTGCCTATAGCCCCAGCTACTCAGGAGGCTGAAGCGGGAGACCACCTGGGCTCAGCAGGTCGAGGCTGTGATGAGCCAAAAGTGTGCCCCTGCACTCCATCCTGGGTGACACAGACGCCAAGCACGCGCATGGCCGAGGCGGGCCCGCGTGAGGACACACGAGGCGGCAGCCACTTGACACAAGGAAACAGGCCTCAGAAGGAACTGGCCCTGCGGATGCCTTGTCCTTGGGCTTCTGGCCTCCCTAGCTGTGAGGGGAAAGCCTCGTTGGAGCCACTTGGTCTGTGGCATTCTGCAGTGACAGCTGGCCTCCCTGCTGTAGGAGCTCACGTGCCGTGGCCTGAGTGCACACCTGTATCAGGCCGTCTTCGGGTGAAAATCTGCAAAGGCGGCAGTTTCCCAAGACTGCCTTCAAGGCAGGGGCCTCCTCCCAGGGCCCTCCACACCCGGCAGGCGAGCCCACGTGGGAGGCCTCTCACAGCGCGGCCCTTGGCAACGCGACCTCCCTCCCTCGTTCCGGCGGCTGCGTGGTCGCCATGGCAACAGCCTCCTCCATCCAGAGAGCAGGTCTCCCGCCGAGGCATCCGG
>NW_007248591.1:109979-116478 GCF_000164805.1 Carlito syrichta
GGCGGGCCCCGACGTCGGGACCCTGGGGATACTGACCCTGTGGGGAGGCCTGCAGACCGGGTGGAAGCGCGTTCCTGCCAGAACGGCGGGAGGACGGTGGTCCGGGAGTCAGGGAGCCGGGATTCCAGCCCTCGCTCTGCCAGGGCCCCACGCGTGGCCCCGGGCAGGTCACGGACCCCCCCCACAGAGACTCCCTCCCTTCCTGGATGGGACTGGAGCATGGGCAGTCCCCTCCCACAGGGACGGACAGGCAGGTCCCTTGGCTTACCAGCGTGTCTCGAAGCTCAACCAGCTGCCGTGTCTTTTCAGACTGGCTTGTGGTGGGGTCCGGGAGCTGGTGTCTGTGCATGACTTGGGCATAGTTGAGTGCCTTCCATGCCTGTCGCGGCCTTGAGTGTCTCACTGGAACCATCAGCGACGTGTATTCAGTTCGCGTGCCCGATCGATGTACACAGTCAGCATGATTTGCCCCGTGGAGGAGAAAGTGGCCTCAAGTTCCTGGGCTCACTGGACAGGAAGGGACAGCAGGGCCCAGCCTGGTGCAGCTCCCGCACACCGTGGGGGCCGCTGGAAGTGCGGCGATCTCCTCCCCACTGCGGCGCCAGCCCTCAGCCACAGTGCGCGGTGCTGGTGTGACCCTGACTGGGCTTCGGAAGATCGGGTGATGCCCTTGGTGACAGGAGCTGAAGGAGCGTCTGGAAAAGTCTCTGCATACCCGACAGCTGTGCGGAAGACCCGCGTGGATTACGTTTCCTGCGGCCTTGGCCAGAAGAGCCTTGGGTGGAGCCAAACCCTATTTCTGAGCTTTGCTGATGCCCCCGATGTGGGCTCTGGACCCACCAGGCCGGCCCGAACACCCAGGGGCGCCCGGCACCCCCATCCCGGCCAGTGGGGCGAGGGTTCCTCGACTGGCCCGTCTTCCCCTCCAGGGCTGCCCTTGCTCCTGACCTGGAGCCTGGGCTGTGTGTGGTCAGATGGCGGACTGCCCTTGGGAAAGCGAGACTGCGGTCTCCGGTCTAGACCTGGGATCACGGGGGTGGGGCACACCCGCCTGCTTGTGAGGGTCCCTGGGCGTGTGGCCATGCCCCTTGTTTCCGTCTCGTCTGGTTTTGTGCTGCCAGAGCGGGGTTCGGTAGCTGCGGCCAGATAGATCCCTTGGCTGGCCATCCTAAAATGTGTACTCTCTGACCGGGACAGAGCACGTTTGTCGCGATGGGTCCTAGAGCGTGTCACCTGTGAATATTCACACGCGGCCACGGGGAGGACACTGGAGTCTGTTGTAAGACATAGGGAACTGGAGCCCAACGGCTTCTAGGAACCAGAGATGGCCCCCAGGGAGCCACAGCCCCCCCGCCCACCGCTGACTTGTCCCTGTCTCGTGCTAGCGGCTTAAGCTGTGACTTTCCTTTCCCGCCCCCGAGCCTCAGGTGACAGAGTCCAGAGAAGCCAAGTGAGTGGCCCAAGGCTCCACAGCAGACCAAAGGCAGATTTGAGGCTGGAACCCGGGTCCCCTGGCAGCCAGTCAGCACGTGCCCATGCCAGACCGCAGCCTCCCTAGTTGGTCACCTGTAGAGCACCCGCTCCACACCAGGCCCTGTCCTCAGCGCTCACACGAACGGCTTTAATGAATCCCCACCACAGCCTTCGTGGCAGGGAGGACAATTGCCACCCTGAAGTTGGGGAAACAAAGGCACAGGGAGGTTCGGAGACTTGCCCAGAGACACTCAGTGGGCAAGTGTCAGAGCCCAGATACACCCCCAGGTTGCCGGGGCCAGGAGTCACGCTGCTGAGCGCAGAGGGCGTGTGGTGGACCCTGAAGTCCAGCTGAGCTCCAGTCCCAGGCTGACCCCTCTCTGCTTGGCCCTGCTCAAGGGGCTTCCCCATGCCGAGTCTCCTGTCCTCTGCAGAAGGGGCAGAGCTCCCCCCGCAGAAGGCTCAGAGGCTTGGTGGCACCACAGATGTGAAGCGGCGGTGTGCAGCCCCCTGGGGAGTTCGGGAGGGTCAGCCTTGAGGGTCCTTCACCACGTCTGCAAAGACCCTTTCCCAAGTAAGACCACGTTCTCAGTCTCTGAGGGTTAGGATGCTGTGGACACAACTTTGGGGGGCCACCATCCACCCTACTGGCCTGGAGACACATGGCTTGTGCTCAGTCAAGACGTCTTGGAACGAGGGCTGATTTTTTCTCTCCTCGGTGTGCTCTCTGCGTGACCTGCCCTCTCTCCTGAATGCCTGCCTGTGCCCGACAAACTTTTCTTGCAGGGAAAATGATTCTTAGCTGCCAACGTGTGATTGGAAGTTACACAAAAGCCCATCAGGCAGTTGGAGCAGAATTAGATGGAAAATGTAGAACATGAATAATTCAAGCCGCTCTGCCAGGGGAGGGGCAGTCTTAAATGAGTCTAATTGTGCTCCTTCCCCAGGGAGGCCAGTCCTGAAGCGCACCTCGCAGAGCGGGTTTCAAGTGGGATTTAGGGCTGATCACGAAAGGGCAGGGTACTGGGGTTAATCCCTGAAATGAAAGCGCTGTCCAGGAGTGTGCCAGTCCCTCATTTTGCAAATGGGGAAACAGGCTTGCAGAATAGAAATGATGGTTGTATGTAGCACCGCGCTTGCTAGAGAGAGACACCCAGCCTGGGACCCCAGCATCTGACCCGGTGCCGGTCCCACCAACATTAAAGCCACCAAGTGTGGTCACTGGGCCAGATGTCTCAAAGGCCACATGCACGTGGCCGCACAGGTGTGAGTCCCCGAGGCCTGTTTGCGGTATCTGATTTGGGATGTAATTATCATGGAGGCTTCTTCCATGGCTATGTCCCTTGTCAGGACTCTGTCCTGAGGCTCGTGTGTCACGATGGATTGAAGGACATTCAACAGGGACAGCCGTGCTCAGGAATTAATTCCTTTAGCACTGCCGACGGCGGCAGCAAAGAGCAGGACCGCAGGGTGGTCCTGCAGCCATCTGAGCTGAGGTCCTGGAGAGACTGTCCCAGGGACCAGGTGACGCTGGACCCGGTCAGATGCCCATGTTCTGGAGTATGCTGGGCTGCCCTGAGGTGCTGGGCCTGGTCTAGACCCCGGGACTCAGAGGCGCAGGACTGCCTGCTGGGCTTCAGGGAGCTCCCGCCTGGTGGGGGTCCTGCCGCATTGGCGGTAACCTTGCTCTTGTCTTCCTTTGCCAGGGTGAGGGGGATCCAGAGCCTCTGTGTTTTACATTACTGTTTTCACAGCCTGCACCGTATCCAGAGTCCTTTGTCTGAAACAGCAAGAGAAAGTTCCTGGAGGATGCTCCGGCTGTAAGACTATGGTGCTGAGCTGCTGGGGAGACTGCATGTCCCCCAAGTCATACTCCAGGCCCTCGATCCCTTTGCCTTTGGGGCAGTGTCCCCAGCCTGTGTATGGTACCCTCGACCATGTGCCCCTGCCCCTCAGCCACTCTGGGCTGCTGTGACTCAGGTGTGTTTGCCACAGGGCTACAGAAGGAATTTTATTTATAGAGATGGGTTTTTACTCCGTCTCTAGGCTGGAGTGCAGTGGTGTGATCATAGCTCATTGCCACCTTGACCTCGGCTCAAGCAATCCTCCCACCTCGGCCTCCTGAGTAGCTGGAGCTACAAGTGTGTGCACCGTGCCCAGCTAATCGTTTAAACAAATTTATATCTATGGGGTCTTTCTGTGTTGCCCAGGCTGGTCTTGAACTCCTAGCCTCAAGCAGTCCTCCAGTCTCAGCCTCTCAAGGCACTGGGATTACAGGCATGGGTCACCACACCCGGCATCTCTGTGTCTTTTTAAAAGTTCGAAAACATCCTAAGATGGACAAAGCATGGACACCGAGTGAGCCGGGATGGTCACGTTATGCTGTGGTAACACGTCGAAGGTGTCCGGGGCTTCAGAGAGCCCAGACGTGTCTCACACGCCAGCTGCGAGGTGTCCGTCCCCGTTGGCTTGGGGGCAGGTCTCAGTGCAGAGGGAGCAGTGTCACGGCAAGCCCCGTGCTGGTTCTCAAAGCTTCACCGGGAAGTGCCACTCGCCGGCGGAAGGAACAAGTCCTCTGGCCACCCTGAGTTCTGAAGGACCCACAGACAAGTCTGTCCTTGGGAGAGAACCCGGGATGTTCAGAGGACTGCCTCCAGGCCAGCGTCTCACTTGAGACCATCAAGTCCCGCCCCCGCCATGTCTCACGAGTTACAACCCCAGGGGGTGGCAGTGGAAACGAGAGCCCCCACCACTCACAGGGGACTCCCACGGGACCTCTGTTCCCGTGCACGTCCGTGGCCTCCAGACCTCGGCTGGCTTTTGTTTGCGTCTTGAGTTCTGGGGAGAGAACGGAGTTCCTGTCCACCGCGGCCCTTCGGTGCGGAGCCTTCCGCAGGTGCCGCCGCGTCGGCGTGTGGGACGTGCACCCATGATGCCACTTTCCTCCAGCGGCCGTTTCCGTGCAGTTCGGTGGGGGCTGAGTGCCGTCCAAGCAGGCCGAACGTTCTGGAAGGCCGCTCGCTGCACGCAGCCCAGGAAGGATGGGCTGCAGGTGCCCGTTACGGCGTTTGCGTCAAGGGGATCCGGCTCCTTTGCCCTCTTAACTTTTCGTGTGGGTTTTCATGATTTAATCGCTGCTTCTTTTCACGCCAGAAAACTGCAGTTTCCTGGGAAACCAACCAGGCACGGGTGGCTTAGCTGATTTTTTTCCTTCTCTTTCTATTTTTTTTTTAAATGTGATTTTCAGTTTCTGGTTAATGATGTGCTCCCGGAAAGCAAGGTTTGAGCGTCAGCACCGAGCCCTTCCTGGCTGTCTTCTGAGAACACAGAGGCAGCCATCTTTTCTGGTGCGTTACAAACTCTGGCATCTACAGAGGTCAGGAAATAGTGATTTCCTATGGAGACAGGAAGCAGCTGGGGCTGGAGGAGGGGGAGGGCGGGGAGTGGGCTGCCGGAAGATGCATCTCAGAGTTTGGATCAGTGTTTTCCAAATTAATAATAATAATGATGATGGCGACTGGTGTTTGTGGAGCTTTGCACCACGTCAGGCGCTGTGTAACGGGCTTTGCCTCTGATCACCTCAGCACAACGGTGAGGTTAGAACTGTTCCCCCGTTTCGTTATAGATGAGAAGCAGGCAGGCGGTGCTGCAGAACACGGTCAAGATCACACAGCCAGGAGCTGGCAGAGCTGGGATTCAAACCCCAGACCTCCTGACTCCAGGGCTCACATCCACACGAGGAGTCAGAGGGAACGGGTCCTGCAAACCCAGTGCAGGGCTGGGGGGACCGAGGTGTCACTGTCTTGGGGTTTCAGAAAGTGTCTCTGGGGCTTGGCGACTCACAGGGGGCCGCGCAGGCCTCGGGTGCACCGAGGGGCTGGATCTGGGGCCCGGCGGCGGGGAGGAAACGGGAAAAGAGCAGGTGTGGGAGCCTGGGAGGTTGCCAGGCAGAATCCAGCCTCGCCACCCACTGGGTCACCCTGGATAAGTTGTCTACCCTCTCTCTGCTCCAGTGGATCAGTCAGGGACATCTCCTTCGCGAACAGCAAGCATCTTGGCTCTAAGCAGAACATGGAAATGCGCTGACTCCCATGCTTAGCCTTCGGGGGCACTGGCTTCAGGCGAGCTTGATCCAGGATCCCAAAGGCATCGCTGGCCCGGTCTCTCCACTCTACCTTCCGTGCTGTCTGTCCACCCTCAGGCCCCACGGCTCCCCTTGTCCTGGCAGCAGTTGGGAGCCCCTTCCCTCTGTGCCACCCAGCCCCGCAGGGGAGACCAAGCGGCCTCCCAGCATCCCCAGGCTTCCAGATCCTGGGAACTGAAGTCCCAGACCAGAGCCGAGGGCGGGCGGATCCAGCAATGCAGAACCTTTGCCCAGAGGAAAACCTGATTACTGTGGACAGGGGAAGGGGAGTGAGTGCTGGGGTGACAGATCTGGAAGCTTTCGCAAAAAGCATCCGCAGGCCAGCATGTAGTAGCGGCACAACAAATACTCCTTCCCTTCTGCCTGGCGACTGGCGGAGGAGGGGGCCGCGCGGGTCGCTGCCGTGGGCGCCGGCAGCTCGTGGTCACTCGCTGGGGAGCGGGCTCAGGCCAGGAGGGAGGCGGTGATCCAGGGTTCGGGGGACCGAGGGCGGGTGTCTCGGAGGGCGGCTGGCAGACAGCTCCCCCTGCAAGTCTGCGTTCGGCGGAGACTCTCTCTCCAGCCCGGGGCGTTTGTCCGAGGGTCTTGGGGGCAGGAAGGGGCTCAGACACGGTTGGACGCGTCTGCCTGGGCGGGGCGTCAGGGCCCCAGGGAAAGCAGGGCAGCGAGGGCGCCCCGCACCGCCCCTTCCTTGACCGCGCTGCCCAGACATCGTGGACATCAAGCCAGCCAACATGGAGGACCTCACGGAGGTGATCACGGCGTCCGAGTTCCACCCGCACCACTGCAACCTCTTCGTTTACAGCAGCAGCAAGGGCTCGCTGCGGCTCTGCGACATGCGGGCCGCCGCCCTGTGCGACAGGCACTCCAAGCGTAAGTGCC
>NW_007248591.1:116498-117406 GCF_000164805.1 Carlito syrichta
GGGTGGGTGGGCTCCGTGCTGCTTCAGCGCTGGCTGACTCGGGGGGCCTGGCTTGTCTCCCACAGCCCCCCAGACTCCCCGACACAGCCAAGAGCTGCCGGCTTCCAGAGTTCAGACCACCAGGGGGAGGGCCAAGGGACTCGGAAGCTAAAAAGAAACGAAACCCAGGTGCCACCGCCTCCAGGAAGCCTTCCCTGGCTCCTGCATGGGGTCGGGAGCTTCTCTGCTCCCCAGTGGCCCCCAAAGCGTCCCGCTCTCATAGCAATGGCCACAGCCTGTGGAACTCTCTGTGGGCTTCCCTGGGTCCCCCAGCACCCGAGAACTCCTTTGGGACAGGGTCTGTCCCTCCTCATCCGAGAGCCCACCCGGGACCTGCCCCGGGGCTGGGGGCCCCCACAGGGTGTCCGTGGAGGTCAGGGACTGAACAAGGAGCATCCCAGACGTAGCCACTGCCAGCATGGCCGCGAACGTGGAACACTCCACGCCCGGCCCCCACTTGGCCTGGGGTCTCTGGTCTCGCATCTTCACGCAAGCTCCTGGGACGGTGCCGTGCAGAGGAGGAAGCTGAGGTTCCAGGAGTTGGCCCGAGGTCACCCAGACGGCACAGGGGCAGAGCTGGGCTGCCTGTGCTGTGGTAGCCCCAGAGGCTCCCGAAGGCTCCGGGTCAGGCGGGCACATCACCCTGCCCGTGTGACCCTGCAGAGGGAGCAGGCGCCCAGGCAGGAGGGCCCAGTGGAGGACGGGACTTGTCCATCTGATTCCCCTCGCGGTCTGTTCCCAGCACCTACAGCAGCGTCTGGGAACGCACGCTTGTTGAATGAATGAACGAAGGAGGGAGGGCCAGCCGGCCCCTGGAGAGGCTTTCTTGAAGTCCGGGGCAGATGGCAGGGGGTTGGTTGGGGGGTTGG
>NW_007248591.1:117438-117973 GCF_000164805.1 Carlito syrichta
GTGGGTGCTGCGCTCGCCTCGGGGCTCAGGCTCAGGGTCCTCTGCAGCCTTGGCTGCCCCCAGCGCGGCCCCCCGTCTTGGGGTTGGCCCATGCCTTGTGCGCCACAAGCAGCCGACTGTCCAGGTGTTCGGTAGACGCCTGCGCCGGTCATGGGATGCGGCAGGGAGCCCCCCGGAAGCTGACACCTGTGGGGGTCAGACCGTGGACACAGAGCGGGGGGACGTCATGTCAGGATGTGGTGAGCCGGGGCAGGGGTTGAGGGGGACCAGGAGGGTCTCCCCTGAAGAGGTCACGGGGGAACGGACACCCTGAGGGGCGGGCTGTGCAGATCTCTGTGAGAAGGAAGGGGCCGCAGGGGCACAGGCTCCAAGGTGGACCAGACGCCAGAAGGCAGCGTGGCTGGAGTGGAGACCAAGGTGGGCAGGATGGTGGGAGCTGAGGTGGGTGAACCAGGCAGGCTGACTCAGGAATCCGTGGTCAAGGGCAGGGCCGCGTTTTGTCTTTTTTAACTTTAATTTTTTTTTTTTTTTTTTT
>NW_007248591.1:118139-129005 GCF_000164805.1 Carlito syrichta
CCCGCGGGCTCAGGCAATCCACTCACCTCAGCCTCCCAAAGGCGCGGGATGACAGGCTGGGCCACCGAGCCCAGCTTAAAATTTTTTATTTTAAAACTGAGGGGTACAATTCAGGGTTAGGTATCCAAATATTGCGCAGGTGCCCTTGGTGATGAGGTGTGCCTCCCCTTCCCCAGGCAGATTCCCACTCCTGCCAATCCCACCTCCCCACCCCCCACCATCCTGCAGTTTCCCGCTACTGTCAATCCTTTTCTTACAGTATGACGATAGTTGTTCTAGGTCCACTTGTGAGTGAGAACGTGTGATGCTCAGTTCTCTGTTTCTGTGTAAGATCGCTCAGGTTGCTGCGAAGTTCGTGGTTTTGTTCTTCTTTATGGCTGCATAATATTCCGTCGTGCATTTGTGCCACGTTTTTTTATTCAGTTCTCTTTCGATGGGCAGCACGGTGGGTTCATGTTCTTGCTACCGTGAACAAGGCTGCGGTAAACATACGTGCACGGGTATCTTTTTTATAGAGTGACTTGAGTTCTTCCAGGTACATTCCCAGTAGGGGGATTGCAGGGTCACATGGAAGGTCGATTTCTAGAACTTTTAGGAATCGCCACACTGTTTCCCAAGAGGCTGTACTGGTTTGCACTCCCACCAACAGTGTCGAAGCGTTTCCTTTTCCCCACATCCTCTCCAGCATCTGTTATTCAAAGGCAGGGTCGCTTTTTTCTTCTTTTGTTTGTTTTTTTCTTTCTACACCTTTTTTTTCTTCTTTTTAAATAAAGATGGGGGGCACAATTCAGGGTTAGGCGTGCAAACGTTGATTATGCAGGTCCCCTTGTGGATGAGGTGTGCCCCTCCCTCCCCTGGCAGTTTCCCTCAACTGCCAGTTCCCTTCTTATAGTGTGTTGATAATTGCCCAAGGTCTGCTGATGGGTGAGATCATGTGCTCCTCTGTTCTTTGTTTCTGTGAGAGGTCATGAGGGTGATGGACTCCATCCAGGTTGCTGCGCAGTCCGTATATTTGTCCTTCTTTATGGCTGCATGGCGTTCCATTGTGTATATGCACCACGTTTTTTTAATCCAGTCCAACTTTGATGGGCAGCGTGGTTGGTTCCATGTTTTTGCTGTCGCGACAAGAGCTGCAGCAAGCATGCGGGTGCAGGTATCTTTATGGTAGAATGATTGGGGTTCCTCTGGGTATATTCCCAACAGGGGGATTGCAGGGTCTTATGGAAGGTCAGTTTCTGGTTCTTTCTGTATATAAACCCTAATTCCATCTGTTGTTGCTTGTTTTACTCATGACGGCCTTTCTTTCTGGGGTCAGGTGGTGTCTCAGTGTGGTTTTGAGTCACATTTCTCTGATGGTGAGTGAGGCTGAGCACTTTTTCATGTCTGTTGGCTGCCCGTATATCTTTTGAGAAGTGTCTTTTTGCCCACTTTTTAATGGGGCTGCTTGCTTTTTTCCTTTCGGCATGTTTGAGTTCCTTGTAGATCCTGGATGTTAGGCCTTTGTCAGACATACAGTTGGCAAATAGTTTTTCCCATTCTGTGGGCTGTCTCCCCGCTCTCTGGATGGTTTCTCTGGCTTTGCAGAAGCTCGCCAGTTTGATGAGGCCCCGCTGTCTCTCTTCTTTCTTGAGGTGCGGAGGGTCGCGTCTTGTCCTGAGGGAGTTGAGAGCCTGTGGGGGACTGAGCAGGGGCGCGGCGTGGCGGGACGTAAACTTGGAAAGGAGGAGACCCCGACAAGGAGTCCACCTGAGCATGGGCAGGCGTCAGAGGGGCTCCTGCGGGGATCCATGCCCGCAGGGATGGCGACCCCAGGGTGGGATGGGAGGCGGGGCCAGGAGCCGCTTGGCGCCTCCCCGCAGATGCTCTTTAAGGCGGAGCTTTGCTGAGTGGGGTGTGGACGTCCGGGGGGCTCTGCGGTTTGTGTTGAGTGCCCGGTGGCAGTGGGGCCGTGGCTGGGGCAGCTGAGAGTGGGGACCGGCAGGCAGGGGTTGGCCACCGCCAGCCTGAAGCTTGTGGCTCTGAGGAAGGGGGTCGAGTGGGAGCCAGACAGCCAGGAGAGGTGCTGAATGGGGACTAGGCATGGGAGTATCGGCGTGCGGACGCAGGGGAGGCCAAGGGTCCAGCCGAGAGACCGGGGCGGGGGACAGGCCCACCCCGTAGCCACAGCCCAGGGCTGGATCCATGTCCTGTGGCTGCCGCAACAGGTGACCACACCCTTAGAGGCTTCGAGCAACGCAAGCTTGTGGCATCACAGTCACCAGTCCGACGTGGGTCTCCGCAGCCAAATCAAGTGTCTCAGGGCCGCGCTCCCTCTGGAGGGTCCGGGGAGAATGTCCCTTGGCCTCCTCCAGCCTCTAGCGGCGCCCACATTCCTCAGCGCGTGACGCTTCCTTCCAGCTTCTAGGTTGGTGGGGCGGTCCCGCCTCCTCAGGGCCGTGTCCCTCCTGCCGCCCTCTGTCACTTACAAAGACCTTGTGATCACACTGGCTGCACCGGGATCAGCCGGGAGGCTCTCCCCTCTTCAGGTCGGCTGAACTGCCGCCCTGATTCCACCCTTGACCTTTATTTGCCTCGCCCTGTCACACAGCATAGGCACGGGTTCCAGGGATGAGGGTGCGGCCCTCGCCGGGGGCCATCATCCTGCCCCCCGGGGTGCCCTGCCGCCACCACCCGCTGACTCGGGCCACACGTGCCCCCAAGCTGTGGCTGTGTCCAGCTCCAGGTCGGAAGGGCGCGGAAGAAGCCGGAGAGGAGAGGGCAGTGTGGGCCGCTGCGCCTGGGTCCAGCCTGACCCCACCCGAGCCCCCGCGGGAAGGAAGGAAGCTGAGGCTTCCTGGCACGTCCTCGCTGAGGGTAGACGTCCAGAAACACCCTAAGCGTCTGACAGGGAGGATGATAAGCCAGTGATGGTGGCGCCCACCCAGATCACGGGATATTGTTCAGTGCTTCCAAGTTTTGTTTTAGAAGATTTGTTTGATGACACGGGGACATGATTATGTTAAAAGATTCAGCGGGGTAAAAAACAGGTCGGGCTCGGTGGCTCAGCCTGTCATCCCAGGACTTTGGGAGACTGAGGCGAGTGGATTGCCTGATTTCACGGGTTCGAGACCAGCCCGGGCAACTTGGGAAGGCCTCGTCTCTACAATAAATAAAAAATGAGCTGGGTGTGGTAGCACATGCCTGTAGTTCCAGCTACGTGGAAGGCTGAGGCGGAAGGATCGCCCGAGCCCAGCAGCTCGACGCCAGGGTGGCCGTGAGCATGCCGCTGCACTCTAGCCGGGGTGACAGAGTGAGACTCCCACTCAAACAAAACAAAACAAAAGCAAAAAACGAACAGCAAGGCAGTGACCACATTACCCAAAAAATGGAAGCAGAGAAAACTCAAAAGAAGTTGTCCCCGAGTGGTAAGCAAGTGATGGATATTTCCCTTCCATCTTACTGCGTTTATTTGTTTTTCAATCATGGATTTCAACCTTGAGTCCGAAGACACAGGTGCATGCAGGAAGGGTGGTGCTCCGTGGAACAGGACAGGTTGGCGGACCCCGCCGTGTTTGAATGACGCGTTTCAGTGGGCTGGAGGGAGGAGTCAGGGGCCACAGCCCGGGTCGTGTCACCCGGCGCCCCAGGGGTGTGAAGGAGCAGCCGCCCGCCAGGGCAGCCATCGCTTGTCCCCTGCACAGTTCCCGAGCCCAGGTGCAGATGCACAGCTTCCGGCCACGTAGCTTCACATGCCCAGGGCTGCGTGAGCCGCGTGCCAGTCAGCCCACAGAATCAAGAGCGCGACCGTTGTGCCGGCTTTTCATGACTCAGCTCCGTTTCCACCCCTCACCCCCGTCTTGCAGGGCTGCCGTGAACAGTGCCTTTAGGGCCCTGGCAGATTCTTCCTCTCCCCAGATTGCACGGAAGTTCTGGAAGGTTCTTGCAGGGCCGAGGTGCTCAGGGAGGGATATTGGGTCTTCCAGACCGCCATGGGCTTTTGACTGTGTCTGGGTGAGCTCGGGGCTGTCCAGTGACTCACCTGGGGGTTTTGACAACAAGCTGATGTGCGGGGGGCCAACCCCTGCAAGTTTTGGGGAGTCCCTTGGAAGATGTGGCGTCGGCGGATCTGTAGGGACAGATATTAAAAGAAAGAAAGATGGAAGGATAGATATAAAGAGGAAGAAAGAGAAAGAAAGTGGACAACTGTTCAGTGAAATGAGCAGAAGCCGTTTACTGGAAGTTACAGCAGGTATTTATCCCCAGATTTTACACAGACAGTCTCACAAGTCTTTCACGTGAACACAAAGCCAGGTGCAGGAGGGGCGTCCCCCACCCGCCAGATGTTTTCTCAGGTATGAGGAAGGACAAACCCCCAGATTGTCTTATTGTTCCCTTTGCTAGTTAATGCTCTTCAAAAGCAGTGCACAATCCTTACTAGCCTAATGATGTTCTGATAATCAATAACTTCTGAAGCTCATGTGCACACAACACCCACGATGACTCACTTAAATCTTACTACTTTTCTATTCTATGCTACTACTACTTACACAATGCTACGGAAGCTTAAGCCAACGCCTAAAGAATGTGGCCCAGTCCAAAGATCACGCTGGGCTCTACAGGATGTGGCCCAGTCCAAGGTTCATGGTGGGCCACTTTTTGGAACAAGAGACTACAATCTCTTAACAAAATGGCTACTCTAAAGTCCTATATATCTATCCTAATTTCTATGAAAGTTTCTAATTCCTAATCCTAATATATAAAGCTGATCAGCAGCAGCAAGTCTTCTAAAAATAAAACCCAAATATAAACTGTAAATGTACTGAGGCCAAAACCACAATAGTAGAAAATGGAGACAATGAAATTTCTAAAGTTAACTGTATTCTTATTAAACCTCAAAATATCCTGATTGATCATGCCTGAACTAACATGATTCCCTGACGTTAGCATGACCTCTTCTATAGTACTTTCTATGAATAAAATAAATTCAGTTTCTATAATAGGTAGAAAAACCCTACACGAACTGTAGCTAAAGCCGGCCTAAAAGAATGCAGCTCAGTCCAAAATACGTGCTGGGCCCTCAGGAACGTGGCCCAGCCCAAAGTTTGTGCTGCGCCATTTCTGATAACTCTAGATTGTCATCTATACCATTGAAAAGCTGAAAACAAGCCGGGCTTGGTGGCTCAGCCTGTCATCCCGCGCCTTTGGGAGGCTGAGGTGAGTGGATGGCCTGAGCCCGCGGGTTCGAGACCCGCCTGGGCAGGCGAGACCTCATCTCTACAATAAGTCAAAAAAATCAGCCGGGCGTGGTAGCGTGTGCCTGTAATTCCGGCTACTCGGAAGGCTGAGGCGGACGGATTGCCGGAGCCCAGCGGGTCGAGGCTGTGGTGGCCAGGAGCGGCCGCTGCACTCCAGTCTGGGCGACCGAGTGAGACTCCAACTCAAAAAAAAAGAAAAACTGAAAACAGCTCTCCGTAAGTATATACTAATTCTACAAATATACTTTAAAATCTTATAAAGAGGCTTGTACCGTATAAAAGGCTCCCAAATGTGACCTGAATTTGAATTATATCTAATACCTAAGCCAAAACCACAGTTTATGGGAAACAGGAACCATGGGTTTCTAGAGTGAGCCATGCCTGTCACCGTCACAGAGCCTTCAGCTTAGGCCAGCAGAGTTCCTTTAGGTTACTTGCACTGTACGGTAAAAGGAGGAGGAAAAAGGGGTCAACGGCTCCCAAACACATCCTAGCGGTCTCGGGGTCCACGGCCTTCCCTGATCCCTAACGCCCAGTGGGCCTCCGTGGCCGGCTCCCAACACTGATGTCTGGGCCCCACCCCAGGCCAGTGACCCCGAATCTGCAGACAGGGCTGGGGCTGCATGTGATTGGCCAGGGCTTTATGTAAACTTCCTGCACACACGTTCATAGGTGACACTGGTCTTTCTTTGTTTTTTTTGAGTTGGAGTCTCACTCTGTCGCCCAGACTAGAGTGCCGTGGCTGCTCCTGGCCACCGCAGCCTCGACCCGCTGGGCTCTGGCTATCCTTCCGCCTCAGCCTTCCAAGTAGCCGGAACTACAGGCGCTCACTACCTAATTTTTTATTTCTTGTAGAAACGACGTCTTGCCAAGTTTCCCGGGCTGGTCTTGAACCCGTGGACTCAGGCAATCCACTCGCCTTGGCCTCCCCGAGTGCTGGGATGATAGGCTGAGCTACCGAGCCTGCCCGACACGGTCTTTCATTTCCTTTTCCTGCACCCGCTTTGCCTGATTTTAAGATGATTCAGCTCTCCTAAAAGGAGCTGGGGAGCTTTTTCTTTCTTTTTCTGGAACAGTTGGTGCAGTGTATCTGCTCCTGTTGACGTCTTAGTGAAGCTCATGTGTAAATCAACTGGGCATCCTTGTGAGGGAGAGACATTTTTAACAACCATTTAATGTATTTTTTGGTTATTTGTTTGCGCAGGTTTTCTATGGGAGTTAATTTAGTATTTTAAATTTTTCTAGAATTCTTTTCATCCTCAAACTCATCTGGTACAGAAACTTTCTTTTTCTCTTTCATGCTGGTAAGATTGTTCCCCTGTCTTTTCTTTTTTTTTTGAGTTGGCCTCCCAAAGTGCTGGGATTATAGGCTGAGCCACCGAGCCCAGCCTTCTCTTCTTTTCTTTTTTCAGTGAGGGTCTCACTCTGTCACCCGGGCTGGAGTGCAGCGGCACCATCACAGCTCACTGCCCCCTCGACTTCCTGGGCTCAGGGGATCCTTCCACCTCAGCCTCCCAAGAAGCTGGCACTACAGGTGTTCACCACCACACCTGGCTGGTTTTTAACTTTTTTGTGGAGACTCAGTCTTGCTATGTTGTCCAGGCTGGTCTCAAGCTCGTGGGCTAAAGCATTCCTCCCACGTCCACCTCCCAGGGTGCTGGGATTATTGGCGTGAGCCGCTGCGCCCGGCCTGTTCACCAGTCTTGTCACATGCCTGTACAGCTTCCAATTTATTCTCACGTTGCCACAAATAAGTAGGAGTTGAAGTATCTGCTCTTCCGGGTGCCTCGTCCAGACCGTGCTTGTTCCTGGTTCTCATGAGAAATCGAGCAGGCGGCCGACTCCCAATGAGCAGGTGCTGATGGCTGTTTATAATCTGAACACACATGCTTGTTTTCAAGCTTGTTTTTGAGAGAGACTTGGAGATTCAGTCAGCTCGGCCTCCCACCTCCGTCCCTTGTCCAGTTCCTGCTCAGAACGCGGGGAGTGGCCGACGGGGACACCCCAGGCGTGCGTGTTCCCGGTGTCGCTTTCCTGACAGAATAGAGCCAGGGTTTCAGTCCGCCGGACGGACGGTGTCCCGGGGCACGCACGGATGCTCGCTTCTGCTGCCGTGGACGGGCGAGGAAACCGAGGGTCGGAGAAGCGTGATGGCTTCCCAAGACCCCGCCCCACCAGCGCGCAGCTGGGGACACACGGGCCACTCTGTCCCCTCCGCCGCGCCCGCCCCCGCCCAGGCACCAGAAACCCCGGTCTTTTGTCTGCTTGGCAGGCTGACAGCGTAACCATGGGAATGACCAGACTCAAGTCCTCAAAATAGACAGTCACTTCTGCTTTGGGCCGCACAGAGTCTGCGGAAAGGCAGGCTGGGCCCGGAGCACAGAGATTTCTTAGAATAGCGGGAAATGGCAGTTGAGGCTCCTTGTGGGACCCTGACTACGTGTCGGACCTGGCACCGGGCAGAACGATGCTCCAGCTCATTTGTTCAGCACTTAGTACTCACTGTGCCACTTAGCTACGTTATTGATCTTGTAGACGTGGGCACAGTTGACCGTTGAACAGCGTGGGGACGAGGGGTGTCCCCCCCCTGTGCCACTCGAAACCCGCGCGTAACTTTTGACTCCCCCAGAATTAACGGGTAGCCTACGACCGATCGAAAGCAGGCACCCCTGGGGGACACGGAGCTAGTGCCACGTGCACACGGGGCCGCTCCAACCCGCGAGGACCTCGCCGCTGGGCCTGGAAACCAAAGTGCTCGGTGGCTCAGCCTGTCATCCCGGCACTTTGGGAGGCCGAGGTGAGTGGATCGCCTGAGCCCGCGGGTTCGAGACCTGCCCGGGCAACTTGGCAAGACCCCGTCTCTTCAGAAAATCAAAATTTAGCCAGGCGTGATAGCACGCACCTGTCGTTCCGGCTACTTGGAAGGCTGAGGTGGAAGGATCGCCGGAGCCCAGGAGGAGGTCAAGGCTGCGGTGGCCCTGCACTCCAGCCTGGCTGACAGAGTGAGACTCCTGCTGATTAAAAAACCAAAACAAAAAAAGTGCCGTTGTCTCAGGCGGGGGAATTGTGTCAGTGAAGGGACAGAGGAGAGACAGCCGGCTGCACAGTGGGCAGGGATGCCAAGATGGCCCATGACCGCGGCAGGACCCCTGCCTCAAGGAGCTCCTAGCCCCAGCGCCGTGGAAGAGGGCACCCCTTCCACGGCATTGCAAAGGGTGAGCACTGGACTTCTCTGGAGAACATCTGAGCCACAGGCGCAGAGAGCAGGGTGTGAGAGTTGGGGTTCTGAAGGATATAGAGGAGTTGGTAGGAAAGACAGGCCAAGCATGGGGAAAGGGATTGCAGGGAGAGAAAGTTATGAGAAAGAAAAAGAAAAAGCTCTGGAAATCAACCGTTTTCTTGAGCAGCTACTCTGGGTGCCTCCCCAGGCCGGGCTCCTCCAGGTGTGACCTCTGGAAGGCCAGTCATTCTCGTTCTCCAGGTGAGGGAACGTGGGCTGCAGCCACACAGAGCACCAGGGAGCTGCCTCGGCCACACCCTGGAGGAGGCGCTCACCCCGGAGCGCCCTGGGGCGGTCCAGGCAGGAGGGGACTGGAGCGTGCTGGGCGGGGGGTCGGGCGTGTGGGCTGGTGGCAGCAGGCTGGCTGGGACCCCCTCGGAGGGAGCCGTTCGCTGCAAGTAGGACCTGAAGCCTGGGTCCCGTGGGCAGCAGGGAGCCATGGAGGGCTTTAAGCCGTAGAAGTGCCACGTCTGTGGTTGTGAGGCAGGAGAGGAAGGCGGGCACCGGCTCTCAGTTTCGCCCGCTGTTTCCTGGGGCGCAGGTGCTTCAGAAGGTCCCCTCCACCTGGGGGCCGAGGCACCCAGGGAGCAGGAGGAGTCGGGGGACCAGCTCCCCCGTGAGAGCCTTAATTGTGCAGTCATTAAAAAGAAACGGATGGAGATTCTGCTGACTCAGAAGCCCTCCCACTTTTAAATAACTGGGCGGGGAGAGGCAGGATTGAGTGACGGGGCGCCCAGGCTTGTGTCTTTCAACCCTTGGCTGCAATCGTGACTGTGACATGTCCTTGGTGATTCCATCAGTTAGAGGGGAGAACCCTTATCGCTTGTGAACGCCCTGGGGGCTGTAGCTTGTGTGTGTGTGTGTGTGTGTGTGCGCACGCGTGCAGGGATTCAGCTGTCTTTGGGGGAAAAATTCTTTGTGTCAAACATCGTGCAGAAATGTTCAAAAAGAAAAACAAGAGCGTTCAGGGCTGTCTTTCAGGCTCACTCACGGCCCTCTCCATTCACCGTTTGCAGCTGGGGTCCTTTTTGCACTTAAAGCCGCCACCAGCGCCCAGTCCGGCCAGAAGGGGGTCCTGACAGGCCGGCGCCCCCCGCCCCCATCTTTCTCGTCCCACTGTGGGCCACGTGTCCCTTGGCCTCTGGCCTGTGCGGTTCTCTCCTCCTGAGGCTGGCGGGAGGCTCTGCCGCTTGCTCCTCGCTCCCTCCGGGACATCCATGAGCCGCGCCCTGGGATCCCGGTTCCCCTCCGCCCTCCTACCCGTCCTGCAAGGCGTGCTGGGACACTGGACCAGCCTCGAAGTCGGGGGCGTCTGGCCTGAAGAGACAGACCCCCGGGCAGGCGAGGCGGACAGAGGTCGCCCGGAAGCCGGCATGCAGAGGGAGACCCCGCTCTGTCTTTTGGCTCAGCTCCGACGTGACCCCGGGCGGTGGGAACGCTGCTCGGCGCCGAGGGTTCTGGCCCCTCGCCCGGCGGGTGCTGAGACCACCCGAGTCCCGGCTGAGACTTCGTCCCGTGCTTCCATCTCAGCAGCCCGGGGTCCCTCCTCACCCGCCCCCGCCTCCCAAATGTTAGGTCTGTACCCCATGCCCACGTAAAGACAACCCCGGTCTCACCGTTTTAGTTGAAGGAAGAATATCAGTCCATACGGAAATAGTTTTTTTTCTTTTTAATTTTAAAATGGTGGGCACCGTGCAGGGTGAGGTGTACAAATATTCATTGTGCAGGTTCCCTTGCCGATGAGGTGTGCCCCCCGCCGTCCCCAGGCAGGTACTGGCTACTGTCGATCCCACCTCCTCGCTCCCCCGCCCCCACAGTTTCCCGCCACTGCCAGCCCTTTTCTTCTAGTGCTGCGGTAGTTTTTTAAGGACCACTTATGAGTGGGAACGTGTGGTACTCGGCTCCTTGTTTCTGTGAAAGATCACTCAGCATTATAAACCCTAATTCCATCCAGGTTGCTGCGAAATTCATGATTTTGTTCTTAATGGCTGCGTGATATTCCATGGGGTGCTCCAGGCATCGGAGAGCAAAGGGCGTTTCTCTGATCCTTTTGTGGCTTGTAAAGACACCACAAAAGACACACTACAGATAGGTCTTCCTGCAGAGAGGAAGGTGTCGGCGCAGTCACCATTCTCAGGCCCAGAGCATGAAGGTGCGAGAAAGCCCAGCAGAGCTCAGATGCCCCGGGGACAGGCCGCGACCACCCAGGCGGCTGAACCACCCCGCCCCGTCTGGCCCCCGCCGCGAGGGAGGCCCGCAGCGACCCGCGTGGAGCCAAGCCCCCTGCTCCCAGCCCGGCTGCGGCTCTCCGTGGCTGAGGGCCAGCGTCCTTCCCTGGCCCCGAGACTGCGT
>NW_007248592.1:0-3455 GCF_000164805.1 Carlito syrichta
ACACCCCTTATCAACAAGGGTGACTGAACGAAGCATATTTGTATACCTAACCCTTAACTGTACCTCACAATATCATAATAAAAAATATTGATTAAAAAAAAGAAACCTTTTTAAATGATTGAATTGTATGTATTTTATTAACAATTATAAATTTAAGTCAATTTATTTAAGTTTAAAATATCACATTAAAAGTTGATGCTCTGTTTTAGTTAAATAGTACTTAAAACTATTATTTTATTCCACTGTGAAATCCAAAGAAACATCTTTCCTGAATCTGTTATCAAGGTGAAAATGCACCCTTCCATTTGGCAAACACTTTGTATTAGGGGTATAGATTTGAATTAAATTAGTCAATAAATGTCATTTCAATTAACAAATGAAACATGCCAAAAAAAAAAAGAAAAGAAAAGAAAAGAAGTTTTCACATGTTTGGAAACTCACTGTGATATAAAAAGTGGAAGAAGGCTTGAAACACAAGCAATTTAAAATCCAGATGAATATGACTTATTCTGATTCTATGATTTAGCCATCTTGTTGATCGTGAATCTCCATGGCCTAACTGTGTTTCTTTCAGTCAGAAACTTGATAACTGACATGCAAAATAATATAGGAGAAAATGGAATCATGTATTTATCCATTTGGAACTTATCTAGTTTGGGGTATGTAGTCAGAAGCTGGGTGTGCTTTGTTTTGTTATTTTTTCCTTTCTTTGTTCCTAAACAAGAGAGATTTTGACGTAGAATTAAAAGACTTTAGTGCTGCTTTCTGACCTCAGATGCAGTGAGGAATAACATGAAGAGTCTCTTACCACAGCATAAGCTCCATTGAGGCAGGAATTTTTAAATTAATTACTTATTTATTTTAAATGTGTGGGGTACTATTCAGGGTTAGGTATACAAATGGTCATTATGCAGGTACTCTAGTTGATGAGGTGTGTCTCTCCCTTCCCTAGCAGATTTCCACTTACTGCCAACCCCTTTCTTGTGGTGTGATAATAATTGTTCAAGGTATGCTTATGGGTGAGAACATGTGCTACTCAGTTCTTTATTTCTGCACTAGATCACTATTACAGACTCTAAGTCCACCCAAGTTGCTGCGAAGTTCATAATTTGGTCCTTATTTATGACTGCGTAATATTCCCATCACGTATATGTACCACTTTTTTTATCCAGTCCTCTTTCAATGGGTGGCCCCATTGGTTCCATGTTTTTGCTATTGTAACTGATGCTGCAATAAACATGCCTGTGCAGGTATCTTTTTCATAGCGTGATTTGAGTTCCTCAGGGTGTATTCCCAGAAGGGGGATTGTGGGGTCGTATAGAAGGTTGATTTTTAGATCTTTTCGGGATCATCAAACTGCTTTCCACAGAGATTACACTAGTTTCCACTCCTACCAACAGTGTAGAAGTGTTCCCTTTTCCCCCCACAACCTCTCCAGTGTCTGTTGTTTTTTAAATTAGTGATGATGTTCATCCTGACTGGAGTTAGATGGTATCTCAGGGTGGTTTTAATTTGCATTTCTTTGGTGATTAGTGAGGCTGAGCATTTTTTCATTTATCTGTTGGCTGCTCGTATATCTTCTGAGAAGTGTCGATTCATATCTTTTGCTCACTTTTTAATGGGGTTGCTTGTTTTTTTCTTTTCGGCACTTTTGAGTCCTTGTAGATACCAAATGGTCTTTGTCAGATTATCAGTTGGCAAATATTTTTTCTCATTCTGTGGGCTGTCTCCTCGCTCTCTTGATGGTGTCTTTGGCTTTGCAGAAGCTTTTGTTCGGGTCCCAGTTGTCTATCATTATCTCTTATGGTATGGGCACTTGGGGGTTTGATCAGGAATTGGTTGCCAGTTCCAATTACCATAAGGATGTCTCCTGCATTTTCTAAGGTTCTTATAGCTTGAGGTTTTACGTTTGGGTCTTTGATCCATTTAAAGTTGATTTTTGTGTACGGTGATATGTAGAGGACTTGTTTTTTCTTCTGCATGTGGGCAGCTAGTTTTCCCAGCACCATAGGTTCTCCTCTCCCCAGTGGTTGGTGGTGGAGGCTTTGTCAAAGATGAAATGGTTGAAAAATTAAGTTTTTACTTCTGGAATCTCAATTCTATTCCATTGGTCTACATGCCTGTTCTCGTACCAATACCAAGCTGTTTTGCTTATTGTAGCCTTACAGTAAAGTTTAAAGTCTAGAAGTGTGACTCCTCCCATTTTTTTGTTTTGTTTTGTTTTGTTTTGTTTTTGCGCTGTGGATTGCTTTGGCTATTTGTGGTCATTTATGTTTCCATATGAATTCCTGTATTGCCATGTTTCCATATGAATGCCTGTATTGCCAGGTAGAGAAGAACACTGCTGGCAATTTAATGGGTATTGCGTTAAATCTGTAGATTGCCTTGGGTAGGATGAATATCTTAACAATGTTGATTCTTCCAATCCATGAGCATGGAACATTTTTCCATTTGTTTGTGTCATCTTTAATTTCTTTGAGCAGTGTTTTGTGGTTTTCATTGTAAAGGCCTTTCATTTATCTGGTTAGGAAGATGCTGAGTTATTTCATTTTGTGTATGTGGCTGTTGTGAATGGAATTGTGCTTTTTATTTGGGTATCTGTTTGTTTATTGTTGTGTACAAGAATGCCACTGACTTTTGCACAATTATTTTATACGCTGAGACTTTGCCAAAGTCCTTTATCAGAGAAGGGAGGTTTTTGACAGATTCTCTTGGGTTTTCAAGGTATAGAATCATGTCATCTGCAAAGAGGGATAACTTAACTTCCTCTTTTCCTATTTGGATACCCCTGATTTCCTTCTCTTGTCTGATTACTCTATCTAGGACTTCCAACACTATGTTGAACAGGAGGGGTGAGAATGGGCAACCTTGTCTTGTTCTGGTTTTCAGGGGAAATGGTTCCAATTTCTGTCTGTTTGGTAGTATGTTGGCTGTGGGTTTCTCATAGGTGGCTCTTACTATTTGAGGGATGTTCCATCTATGCCTAGGTGTTCAAGGGTTTTTATCAAGAAGAGATGCTGAATTTTATAGGAAGCTTTTTCTGCATCTAATGATAAAATCATGTGGCTCTTGTTTTTGCATTTATTCATGGATTTAATTACATTTATGATCTTGCAGATGCTGAACCAGTCTTGCATCCTGGGGATGAAGCCTAGTTTGTCATGGTAGATGACTTTTGATTGGCGTTTTTGGATCCAGTTTGCTAGAATCTTGTTGAGAATGTTAGCATCTATGTTCATCAAGGATATTGGCCTATAATTCTCTTTGTTGGATGTTTACCTGGTTTGGGTATCAATGTGAGGCAGGAATTTCAATTTTCTTTGTTCTCATCTATATGATCCTAGTTCTAGAAACAGTATCTGGGACAAAGTAGGCATTTGAAAAATAAATGTTGAGTGAAAAAAAAATAGGCAATGAATGACTGAATAGAAAATACTTTTTTTTTTTTTTTTTTT
>NW_007248592.1:3670-72500 GCF_000164805.1 Carlito syrichta
CAGAGTGGCCGCTCCCGGCCACTGCAACCTCGACCTTCTGGGCTCCGGCGATCCTTCCGCCTCAGCCTTCCGAGTAGCCGGAAAGAAAGTACTTTAAAGCTATGGTCCCTGATAAGTTTAGGCAAGGTCGATGATTGTTGATGGGAGAAAAAGAAGGTCATGATACCTTGCTTTTCAATAGCTTGCAAGGTCTTCCTTGTCCAGCTAAGGAGGAGCATTACTCATCAGTGAGTCTCAGCAGGTGCAACCAAAGAAGGACAGACAAGATGTGTGTTTTTTCACTTTAAGCTAGTCAACATATGGCAGCAAGAGCATATTCTTACCTTCTATCCGGGAGAGACACAATTAGAAGCTGGACATCCACACACCAAGGGGAGGGGCCCCCTCGACATAAGTAGTACATACATTATTTATAATATTCTTAGTTAAAAGACAATTGCAAACTAATGTTTTGGAGAAAACATCACAGCTTAAAAATGATTGCATAAACTAGCTTTATAGTAAGTCCTGGAGCTTTGTCTTCTTTAAGAGACTAAAGACTAGCTGGGTTCGGTGGCTCAGCCTGTAATCCCGCGCCTTTGGGAGGCTGAGGTGAGTGGATTGCCTGAGCCAGCGGGTTCGAGACCCGCCTGGGCAGCGAGACCTCATCTCTACAGTAAATAAATAAATAAACTTTTTAAAAAACCAGCTGGGCGTGGTAGCGCATGCCTGTAATTCCGGCTACTTGGAAGGCTGAGGTGGAAGGATCACTGGAGCCCAGCAGGTCGTGGCTGCGATGGCCGGGAGTGGCCACTGCACTCCAATCTGGGCAGCAGAGTGACACTCCAACTCAAAAAAAAAATAGAGACTAAGGACTAAACTTAGTTTCAGGGTGGTTTATTGTTAAGCAGATTTTAGGACCCATTGGTTTTCTTAGGGATACACTTGCCAAGATAGATGAGTTTCAGGCACCTTATAGATGTATGCAATCCAGAGAAATCTGGATGGCATAGTCCTTTCTGGCATGGAGTCTTATTTTTAAAGTGTCTTCCAATAGTCAGAGGTACTTGAAAGCAAGCATCTGTGTTAAGACTACTTCAGTATAGGAGTAGAAATCTTCCACTCCCTAGAAATTCCCTGTATATTCTTAATTGATCTCCTCCAAAAATAGCTACTATTCTGAATTGTATATCAATTAGTTTTCGTTATAGTTTTAAATCTATGTGCACATCTAAAATGGCATAGTTTATGACACTACTTATGGTTAATTGAATATATGTAACTATATGTATTTTACTATATTATGTATAATATATATCTTACTGTATGTATTCTTTAGTGTTTTGCTTCTTCCCCTCAGTTATATATAATTCATCCATGTGTGATATATAGATCTGTAGTTCATTTATTTTTATTATTTGTGTATGTATTTGATTATCTGATTTTGTCAGAATTTGTTCATCCATTCTACTAGTGATGGATATTTAAACTTATTTAGATTTGCCAGTTGAGAATCTTGCAAATCATACCATTGTGAATGTTTATATATATATGTAAATTAAATTAAAGAATAGAATAATATTATTACTGCAGAATCATGAATATACTTCTCTCCAACTTTAGCAGACGACTCACATTAGTTTCCCCAGAAAACAGAGTCTGCAACAGAGACTTACATGCCAGAAGTTGCCTGAGAGTGTTTTCAGAGTCAGCATTCATGGGAGATGGATTCAAGGAAGCAAGAGTTAAGTAAAATAAGGCTACAGTGACATCACAGATCCTTGGGGTTGTGATGATGCCTCAAAACTTCCACAAGCAGAGGCAGTGAGGCTAAGCCATTATGAACCCCTCTGACCAGTTATTGGATGCAGGTTTCTCCCAAGAAGACGGAGTTACCTTGTGTGAAAAATCATCTTCACTGGAGAGCAATTTCTGGAGCGATCTGAAAGCTGAGAACAATTCTACCAACATCCCTTCCAGCTGCTGGGAAAATAAATCCTTCAGCCCAGAATAGAAATCCAGGCCATATAGCCAAGTGTCCAGTAGAACAAATAATGCCAACCGGTTTTCCAAAGGGGCCATTAATTCAAACCTTTGCATTAACTCTTGAAGAAGGAGTGAGAGGTTTTCTTAATGCAAGCATCTTCAATTTTTTCTTTGCCTTGCCCATAACCCAAACCACATGAAGTTGAGATACTCTGTCTCTCTCCTTCACTCTTAATTCAAACAAGGTATTTTTTTAAGGAAAAGAGGACCACAGAGTCTGAGAAGAGAGATGGGGCCCTTCTTGATAAGAGTAAGTGAGAGAGTTTTCCAGGAGAGGAACTCCTAGTAAGAGTCTACTGTGAGGGACACCACTTTGGTACTTGTCACCTATGTATATTCTGTTATTGCTTACCAAGCCCCTTCCCACTTTAACTTTACTCAAGGGCAGACTTTCAAGCGCAGACATCTAGAACCCTGTTATAAATACTCATCAGGTTTCTGTACATCACCTGTTGACATCCCAGCAGGAGTGAAGTCTATTTTTGCCAGGTTTGGTCTGATTCTCCTTCACACCTGTCATCCAAAAATAAAAAAAAATGATTTGGGACCGATATACCTTGTAGAGTAATAGAAAAGCCTTGACATTTGGGAAAAGAGAAGTGATCTTCACAAGTTAAAGAAGGAAAAAAACCAAAATAAAGCCCTTGAACTATAACAGAAATAAATCATACTCCCCTTTACATCATTATTCTATACTCTGATGGCTTCTGAACTTTGCTTTCTTGCCCCACTCTAAATATTACTTTGATTTCTAAAGGAAACCTTATTTACTCCTTGCAAGGGCAACAAGAATTATACAGTTGAGTCATTGTTGTCAGAATGCAAACTCAGACAGCTGTCATGTACAGGCAATCTTCAAGTTTGATATTTTTCAAATGAATGTATCAAAGTGCTTTTTCTCAAGTAATCTGTTAGTTAAGGGATTACTGTACCTCTGACACCCCCATAATTTATCTGTGAGGCATGGAGGAGACTGATATTCATTTTCTCATTTTCTTTCCGAATTAAGAAAGAGAAAATAAGTTCACATGGCTGTCCAGGGTCACAGAGCAAGTCAGTGGTGAACCCCTGAATCTATTAATTGCGATCAGACAGGGTGCATTGAGCATTGTTGGGAGGGTCTGTTCTTTCAGTGATCACCAAGTGGACAATAGTCAGATATTTGCAACTGAGATTTTTATCAGGGTGCGACCCACCAACCTGAAGAGAATTGCCTGAGCCTTTAACATTGCCCTAGCCTTATGAGGGTAGCTCACTAGTAAATTAAACCTTGGCTTACGGTTTCTCCCTCAGTTCTAAGCAACACCTTGGGATGAATCAGGAATACGTCACATTTTAAAATTCAGTAAAAGTAGCTAGTACAAGTATTTTATCAGCAGCATTTTGCTCAATTTCTGCAATCAAGAAGAGGGCTGAAAATCATGACAGTCATGTATTTCATGACTCATGAAAATGCCTGTGATCTACATTCGCATAAACCTGAAAGCACTCCAGATCCTGTCTGAAATTGATTCACCCAGGTACATCACAAGTGGAGTGTTCTTTTATCAGTTGCAGAGGAATGAATAAACACAAGTGTGTTGTAAAATAATGCTATCAATATGGAATAAAATAATAAAATAAAATAACAAAAACTCATTCTCATCCTCTGTGATTATACCCCCAGAAGGGTGACCTATCTCACTACTTTAATCAGGGTAAAGTGTATCATTTCAGGCATTTCCCCAAGAATTATCATGCTTATATAAGCAAATACATGTACTTTACATAAAAATAAGACTTCTATACTTCTCAGCAATTTCTTCTTACAGATATTCTTCATTCTTATTTACTGAAACTCAAACACTTCTGTGCTCAGATTTAAAATATTTTAAATCATTCTCAACTCTTCTACACCCAAACGTGTCCATCAGCAAATCTTGTTGATTCTACATAAGATATATGTCCAAAACTCATCCCAGAACACCATTCTAATATGAATGGCCATTGTATCTTATCTGGATTATTGTAGTAGCCTCTTAAATGCTCATCTGTGCCTTCCTTTCCAGCGTCAGTCAGTTCTCAGGCAGCAACCCAAAGATCCTGTCAGGGTATAAAGCAGAACCTGCAACCACTGCTCAAAACCATCAGGAGCTTCACATCTCACTCAGGGGAACAGCCAGAGTCCAACTCCAGAGCTCTGAGTCCCCACGATGTGTCCGCCCTCACCTTGCCATGACTTCTTCTCTGCCTTTGTCTTCTGCTACTCTTCCGTCACTCACTTGGTTCCAGTCTCAGCAGCCCCGCTCGGTCTCTCAAATTCCAGGTGCAAGATCACCTGTTTCCCCCTGCTTCTTCTTGAAGGGCGGCATGAAAGCCAACATCCTCCAGGTCGGAATCTCAAGTCACTTTCACAGGGACACCTTCCCTGACCACGGTGTCTAAAGTGTCAGTGTTCACTCACTGTCACTTCCCGCATCCTTTATTCCCCTCGACATGCTTCAGGACCTAATATATGGTAGTTTTGTTTTAATTTACTTCATTTGCTGTGTTTCTGCCAGGAGATTGGAAGATATGAGAGAAGAAATTTTTTTTCACTATTGCGGTCCTAGTGTCTAGGGATTACATTCAATTTTTTAATAAATGCATGACTTTTAAAAATCAATAAATAAACCGCTTTTTAAAAACTTAGCAATTATGTCTGTCTTTCCATGACATTGTATAGAGATTTTCTATGGCTATATAAAATTTCATTATGTGAGCATATCATTTTTATTTAACCATTTCCTCTTAATGGATGTTTATTTCCAATTTCTTTCTATTATTAGGAATAATGATAAGCAAATTTTAAGCACATCCTCTGTACAGTTGTACGATGTGCAGTTCTGTGTCTCCGTATGTAACAGAACAAAGGCTGAAGTCCAAGTGCACCAGGGGTGCTGCTCATAATTAGGGAGGGAAGAATGGTGGAGTGCCCAGCCTGCTTTCAGACCCAGGCCAGGCACTCACTTGCTGACTTGAGGCATTATCACTGTTAGTTTGAGGGTGTCCAACCTCATCCTTTAGAAAATGGATCACTGCGGCTTTTAAGGATGACTACTGGCAAAGAATATTATAAGATGAGCCAGAAGAGAGAGAAAAAAGAAGCTCAACAATGAAACCACCAATGATAGGTGAGAAGAGGAAGAAGAAATAGCCCTTATAAGTCAAGACAAAATGAAAAGCGGTCAGTAAAGTACATACATATACAAGTACAATGGATGTATGCATGGGCACAGAGGGAGAGTGACTGTAAGACATTAGAGCAAGCACAAGAGAAAATCCTGGTTACTCTGAGAAGGGGAGAGTTCTGGGCACCATGGAAGGTTGAATTGTGAGGCATTGCATGCCTAGCAAGGGTGTTCTCATGAGAGGGCAAGCCTTCCACAGTTAGTTAGATGTTGCATGGAAAGCCTGATGACACTATTTTGTGTCTACAAAGACATGATGCTTCATAGAGCAGCACAAAACACTTGAATGGCCTGAATTTTTGCTCTCATTCACTCTGAGCAGGAAGAAACAATGAAAAGAGCTCAGCAGCCAGGCTCGGTGGCTCAGCTTGTAACCCCGCGCCTTTGGGAGGCTGAGGTGAGTGGATTGCCTGAGCCCGCAGGTTCGAGACCCGCCTGGGCAGCGAGACCTCATCTCTACAATAAATCAAAAAATCAGCCGGGCGTGGTAGCGCGTGCCTGTAATTCTGGCTACTTGAAAGGCTGAGGCGGAAGGATCGCCAGAGCCCAGCAGGTCGAGGCTGCGGTGGCCGGGAGCAGCCACTGCACTCCAGTCTGGGCGACAGAGTGAGACTCCGACTCAAAAAAAAAAAGAAAAGGGTTCAGCCTTCACGTGGTCTACAACTGAAAATTTCTACCTGTGGTAGGTAGATGCAATCACTGTTCTCGATTGTTCATGCCTTCCCTGCTTCAGAATCACATACCTACATCCTCTGCAATTTGTCTTTGCAGTTGCTCCCATGACAGCAGACATCCCTGTCCCACCCACTGTCCCAATGTTGGGGCTTGTTTACATTTTTTTTTTCTGAGTTGGTGTCTCACTATGTCATCCAGGCTGGAGTGCAGTGGCATACTCACAGCCACTGCAGCCTCCACCTGCTGGGCTCAGGGGATCCTTCTGCCTCAGCCTTCCAAGTAGCTGGAACTACGGGCATGCGCGTCCATGCCAGCTTAGTTTTTTATTTATTTAGAGGTGAGGTCTCACCAAGTTGTCCAGGCTGGTCTTGAATCCCTGAGCTCGGCCTCCCAAGGTGCTGGCATTACAAACTTGAGCCACCGCACCTAGTTTGCCCACATATTAACTAGCTCTTGTCAATGTACAGTGTATGAGAGAATAGAGGTGTGCCAGTTTGGGATGAAGGCTTTAAGAGACATCGTGAGTATCTGTTCATGGGCTCACATCCCTGTGATCACCATGAGAGAAGCAGGCCCTAGAAAGTTGCTGAATTTTCAGCATGAGACCCAGAATAAGATCTGTGGAATAGATCTAAACTTGACTGAAACCTATCGCTGATACAAGTCCAGCAGCTTCTTAGCAGACCAGTTAGCAAGAAAAATGCTGGATGTTGTAAGCCATGAGTTTGGGGGTGATTGCTGTATAGCATTATGGCTGCAATACCTGACTGATACACTATCCGGAGGATTTCTATGACTTTTGCTCCTCATATCTGGAGAGGATTATGGAGACAAATGCTATCCAGCTGGCTGACTTCTGGTCCCCATTCTATCACTTTCTGTCTGTGTGACTGTGCAGAAGTTATTTAATCTGTCTGAGATTCAGTCTCTTCATTTGTGAGCTAACAGTAGGAAAGTTATTGGGAGAACTCGAGAAAATAATGTATGAAATATTCAATAAATATTAACTGTTTTGTCACTGGTGATATTCACAGTATCATTATTGTTCCCATCACTCCGCAGAATTCCACCAACCGAAGAAGGCTTGCCCCCTGGCCATGTTTCTGTTAGTCATTGCTTTTTTGGTTGTTTTTGAGTCAAGGTATCACTCTTTCACGCAGGCTTGAGACAAGGTCTTGCTATGCTGCCCAGGTTGCTCTCAAACTTTTGGACTCAAGCAATTCTCCCACCTTGACCTCCCAAAGTGCTGAGATTACAAGCATGAGCCACCATGCCCAGTCCTGTTAGTAGTTTTGACTTTTTTTGGAAACATCCCTGACACCAGTTCCTTTCCCTGGTTTGCCCGCTTTAACTCAAAAGACCTCCTGAAATCTGGGCTTCAGAACATTATCCAAAGATCTCTCCTATCAGGCTTTTACCACTGTCAATAGCTAGAAAAATAAAGAATTCAGGACAAAACAAATAGCTATAACTCAACTTCCAGGTTGCATTCCTAGATAAGAAACCTCCCCGCACAACGATCTCTTGTTTTCATTGAACTGCTGAAAGCTTGGCACACAGACACACTCTTTTGAGAATCTCTAGGATTTCTGTGACATCAACTGTCAGTTAATCTAACTTAGTTCACATACACAAGAGGATAAACTTTCATCCAAGATGAAGGGACCTCACTGGATAAAGACAATTTCTGAAGAAGCTTACTTAAATTCTGAGCAGTAGACGTTCAAATAAGGATGTAGCCATAACACTACCAAATGCAGCTCCCACGTGGTATAGAATAAAATTAAGAGTCTTGAGAGGTCAGATAGCTCGAGGTGGTTGCAGGTCTCCCTAACTCTGTCTCAGAGACACTTTCACTCCCGCAGCACCCTCCATATAGGAGGTTATTTGCAGTTCTTCTCCAGCTGGAGATCGGGGCCCCTAGAAAGCAGAGGGAGACCCATTGGAAGGTGTAGAGAGGACCCCTGAGACCCAGAGTCACACAGCTTCACTGAATTCCTAGATACACATCTATTGTAAAGTAGCCTCTTCACTTGTTTGACTTCTGCAACCGTAAAGAAAATGCCACTGAAAATTAATTCGCAAGAACGCTTTAAGGAACACAAATTGCTTTTGTAGAAACATGAAGCCCACTGAGGATACTTAGAAACAAGAACTTTGGCTTTTTTTTATTCTCAATATTTTTTATTTTGATATTGTGGGGTACAGTTAAGGATTAGGTATACAAGTATGCTTCCTTTAGGCCTCCTTGTTGATAACAGGTGTCTCCCTGTCCCCAGACAGATGTTTACTACCATTAGTCCCATCCCCCTCCCAACTTTGGCTTTTTGGTTGCAATGTTTTGCATTTTAGAATTTGCCTCTATCTCAGCCTTGTTTTTATTATTAGCCCCTTAAGGAACATTTTTCGATTTTTAATTTTTTCTTTAATTGTCACTCCCCCCCGAAATGTTAAGACCACAGATATACTGCATGTATAATGAATGCTTATGTATGATTTATATTTTTAAAAAGTAAGTTTTTTCCCTCCTCCTAAAAAACAAGTGTTTTTTTCATTATAGGAGATCTAGCCCTATTGCAAATTCATCCTCTGAGTGCATCACAACGTATCACGCACATATCTAAGCCAAGTCAGGTAACAAGTGTGATCCAGTCTGTAATATACACCTTCTATCACTCTGCAATTCATTAAGAGCAATTTCTGAGCCTTTGTTTTGTCCTTTTGTTTGTAGACTAAAGATCTGTCCCTTTCCATAATTCACAAATCACTTTTTTGGTATGCTTCAAGCATCAGGACTCAATCTCTTCATCTCTAAAACGAGGTCTACAATCTTAGAATCATGGGCAGTGATGCTTATCAATTTACCATAATTCAGAGATTTCCCAGAATAATCAAAGGCAGGGAAATAGCGAATGGCTTCACATCGATACCTTTTATCCATCTTAATGAAACTGTCTCAGCCTGCAAGGTCTGGAGGCTTTTGTTGATTTGAGAGGCACTCAGCATTTATTTATCTCCCTATTGTTACATTACCATTTTGTTGTGAGGAACTAACTCTGCTGCACTGTGTCAGGCTCCATACCCAGCCTTGTTCTCCCTGCAGAAGCAAGAGAAGCTGGAATCTCCTGCTCATCCCAGAGAAAGGCCTGTGACAGCACTCTGCCAACCAAGCCCTCTCCTATGGGACTTTAAAATGCAAGCAGACACACCAGGAACGGATAGCATTCATTCACCCCAGGAAACCCTCCAACCAGACCACTACAGCTGGTCTACAAAGAGACCACCGCTGAGGAAACTATTTTCTGCTTTTTTGGAATTATCTCTGTCTTTCCTCATTTCACAAGTCCGACTGCTACCTCTTAAAATTCCATTAGCCTGCTGTTTCTTTCCATTTTAAAAGTACCTCTTATTTTTGCTTAAATTATTCAGAAATTCTTTTTTAAAAATACCAGAAATTTGATCAAAGACAAGTGATTCAGTCACTTTGGCAAGGACCAGGAGAAGATTCTAAAATGGTAGTGTCCGATAACACAGCCACTAGTCACAGGTGGGTATTTATATTCAAACTAAATTCAATTGAAATTAAATAAGAACAAAATATAATGCCTCAGTCGCACTAGCTGCATTTCAAGTGCTCGATAGCTGCGAGTCTGTCGTCACTAGCCGACTGGACAGCACAGACATAAAACATTTCTATCATCACAAGTTCTATTGGCTAGAGCTGGTATCAAGTGCCCAAGAGTCCACAATGGAAAAAGGGGGATTATTAAAATAAAAACATAAGTTGGCTTGTGAGAACGAGATCTATGCTTTCCCAGATGAACTAACTGCGGTGAAATCTCTGGTATAAATGAGTATGAGTCTTGCACACTCCCTGGCACATGTTAACACTTCATCTAGATACACTGCATTGATGGCTTCGTGTCAAAGGCTTCCTGAGCTGCGGGATTACTAACCTTCTATCTGGGCTGTGTCTGAACTGTTTTTTACTTACCTCTCACAGTTCCCTTGGAAAAACTAAGGACACATAAAATATCTTATGTTTCTATTACAGGAGAAATCCAGAAAGTAGATCACAAACTCGAATGCTTTGGCATAATGATCAAAAGTAGCAACGTTCAGAGTGTCTTCCAAAGATGCTCAAAGGTGCTACTTTTCATAGATTTAATAGTCTCAGTAAGATAAGTCAGGGAAACAAAGTCTATGCTAAGCAAATAAAAGCGTATAATATTTTTGAGATGGAAACCAATATCTTTTTCTCCAGGCAGTTGGTTTTCTTCTCCAGACTATTGCAATGCCCCAATTAAAGCCACTGTTCTCTCTCTGTGTGCAGTGCCTTAGGGAGAGATGTGATACCTCAGAAAGCCAAGAAAATAAGTGAACTGGTTTCCAAAAGTCTCAACCCTTAGGGGAAGACACAAGACTGGAGGCAGAGACACATGATTTGGGAGAAATGTTAGTAGTGAGAGCAGTGCATACTATCTTCCCTCCATCCACCCCCCCAAAACATGATTTCCTGCACCAGGGGAAAGAGATTGCAAAAAGGAAAAATAAACTGCTGTGTTACAATCTACAATCACTGGTGGTTTCCGGAAACAGAGGGTCTGAGCCTCCCCTTGGAAGTCGCAGTCCTTATGGAGGAGGTGTGTGTGCGGTTCGTGTAGTAAGTCCCTCTGCAGAGGATGGGCAGGCAGCCTCACCAAGAATCCAGAACCCAGTGCAGCAAAACTGCGTGGGAAGAGTTCCTTGCAGCCCCTCAACCTAGGGCAGAAGAGGGAACATGCGACTCACGGGGACAAAGCCGGCAGGAGCAAATGCCGTTGGGCTGTTTATGCGGTCGTGACCTGCCTTGAGGAGACACGTAGCACATCCTGGCAGGATGAAGGATGCGTCAGAGGACACTCTGCATGGACAGATTTCCCGGAGAGCAGATATCTTTGTCTTCAGGCACTCTCACTGCTGAGGGTCATGCAGGGCCCACATGGCCCAGGAGCGCCGGTGCTGGTTGTTTTGGGAAGAGCTCTGTTTGCTCAGAGCATCTTGGAACACTCACAAAACACTTGTTCATTCAAACGGCTCGTCTGGAAGATTAATAGGAGCTGTCTGTGGACGACAGTGTGGCAGGGAGGGGTTAAAATCGGTTAAAATTATTCCTTTTTAAAATCAACCTGTAAGCTCCAAACCTGCTAGACATGGGACATGAGAAAACCAAATAGCCACAAGCCACTTTCCTGGAAGTGCAAGATAGTAATCCATTCGCAACCTGACTCCCACCTCCTCTCTTTGTGAAGTTATTGGTTTACAACCCCTGCTGGCCATGTATACTCTGGAGACAATTTGTTCTTTGAAAATCTGGTTTTGCTGAATGCAGCCTTGCAAATTCCAAAGAAAAATTCATAGCCATACAACCCGACCCATCCCCTACCTAAGCTAACAGATAAAACCCCTCTCCTCTTTCTCTGGGTTGCTCAGCCTTGGAGCATTAGCCTGCTGAATCCGACTGACGCTAATAGACTACCACTTCCTAAGATAACCTCGGTGTCACAGTCTCTCTGTTTTCCTGCAACAGTAGTAGGAGCAGTGTTTTAATCTTTCTACCTCTCTGCATTTTCCAAAACTTCCATAATAACCAAGTCTTCTTTTGGTGATGCAAAATGAACTTTGCTTGAAACACTGTCTGTATCCTTGAGAGTTTGGGAATTAAGACATTAATTAAGCAACACTTCACTAGGTCTGACACAATTAAAGTTTAATTTTTGAATAACGATTCATTTGCAATCCAAATCCTATGATATTAAGTACATTCAATCCCTTCACTTGTTTATTCAGCCATCCATTTCTCACTTATTCTTTCATTCGGCTTGTTATGTTTGAAGACTATTTCATGAGGGAGATCAACAAACAATACAGCCCAAAGGCGAGACCCAGAACATCACCTGGTTTTGTATGGCTTACTGGCCAATGATGGTTTTTAGATTTTCAAATTGTTGGAGGAAAAAAAAAACCAAAAGAGGAGAAGAACATTTCAGGATATGTAGAAATTGTATGAAATTCAAGTTGTCTCCTGGGTCTTAGTATCCTCCTTTCTAAAAGGAGCAGATTGGTACAACGTATTTTTTGGTTTCCCTTTCTTGATTCATGTTTCAGAGAACATAAAAGACAGAACACGGTGGCTTTAGGACTTGCTGCACTGTCTAGAGTGATGGTAGCTCCCATGGCCACCTCAAGGGAAATAAAAGACTCTATCATTTGTTCTAACCCCACCCCTAAAGTCACTACCTCGTGAACTGACGTACAGAAACATCCCTGGTTTGCTATACCCAATACATCAAATCAAGAGCATAATCGAGGCTACACTGATACATTCCAGGCATGGTGCTCTAAATCTCAAGGAACTCGCCTAGAACTGCACTCTACCAGAACCACGTGCGCACTCAGTTCAGAACTTTAATTATCCAGAAACAGACCAGGTCAGTCAGTTTTCAGGCAAATCTCCAACTCGCAGACACTTAGAACAATGAAAATTTCCTAATGCCTCAAGCTGCCTAATGCATTAAGAGGAGGTTTTGCATGTGTTTTAATGACTCAAATAGAGGCCTCAAGCACAGAGTTTGACAGTTTTTGTAGTTTCTTTCTGATTATGTGATCTATAATAGTACTTTGAAGCAATGATAAAAGGAAACCGCGGATGAAAATTAAATGCTAAAATAAATGGATAGACTGGTGGTGAATAAAGCTGACACTATTAAGTTTTTTTTTTTGAGTTGGAGTCTCACTCTGTCGCCCAGACTGGAGTGCAGTGGCCGCTCCCGGCCACCGCAGCCTTGACCTGCCGGGCTCCGGCGATCCTTCCGCCTCAGCCTTCCAAGTAGCTGGAATTACAGGCATGCACTACCACGCCCGGCTGATTTTTTGATTTATTGTAGAGATGAGGTCTCGCTGCCCAGGCAGGTCTCAAACCCGTGGGCTCAGGCAATCCACTCACCTCAGCCTCCCAAAGGCACAGGATTACAGGCTGAGCCACCGAGCCCGGCTACTATTAAGTTTTTCAAAGATATGTATGGAAATATGCATTTGGATCTGGCTTAAAAAACTACATTAATAGTGCTCCTTAGTGAAAAACAGACACAGGCTTCATGGGCAGCAAACTGAGCACACATGTGTCGACCTTCAACGCTCCTTGTGTTGCAATAGCAGAGGGCTAGGATGGGGTCCCTGCCAGCCGTGAGTGTGTGACCCAGAGAGTCACACAAGGCCCGAGCTTGGAATCTTAGTAGGATCCCATATTTGGTTCAATGCCATGTTACCAACTTCCTGAAATGCTGAATAATTTTAGAAGAAAGAGCTTTGCACTTTAATTTTATACTGGGTCTCATTGATCATGTAACCAGTCCTGGTCACTACTTATTAACTAAGACCATATGAATAAGGCATAATGTCTAGAATACAGAAGTCAATGCATCTATATGCTAGTTATTCTCTATGTGTTCCCCCCTAACCCAGACCCATTCTGATCTGTGCTCTAGGAGACATATAACTGGGGGAGGGGGAATAAACATTAAAAATGAAAATTCAGAAACTGCAAAATAAACAATTTACCATTTCTTATTCATCATTATACCATGGATATGACTATGGCTATGCGTATTTAGATGATTTGTGAGAACATGACTCTTCTTCTTTTTTTTTTTTTTGAAAGCAGGATTTATTGAGAGGATAGAAAATCTCCCAAAGATGGAGGGGACCTGAAGGAGTTGCCTGAGAACTTGACTCTTTAATGAGTGTGCAAAATTTATGTAATCACTTCTTTATAGTTAGCTCAATTATTTATTTCCAATACATCATATTAGAAGTATAAATACATTTATTCATACATTTTTTCAATTTAAAATTTCTATAAGTAAAATGTCAGGGTAAAGTTGTATGAAATTTTAAAGGCAATTGATGTACATTGTAAAATCCAAAAAAAAACTACAGTGATTCATACTGCCATCAGTTGGGGTCTTTACCAAAATCATTTATAAGCGGTTATGATTTCGTAAATAATAAAGAAAATTTTTGTTTTAAGTTGAATTTGTTTTTTGGGTTTTTTTGAGTTGGAGTCTCACTCAGTCGCCCAGACTGGAGTGCAATGGCCGCTCTCGGCCACCGCAGCCTCGACCTGCTGGGCTCCGGCGATCCTTCCGCCTCAGCCTTCCAAGTAGCTGGAACTACAGGCGCGCGCTACCACGCCCGGCTAATTTTTTTTGATTTATTGTAGAGATGAGGTCTCACCAAGTTGCCCAGGCGGTTCTCGAACCGCGGGCTAATGCATTCCACTCACCTCAGCCTCCCAAGGCGTGGGATTACAGGCTAAGCCACCGAGCCCGGCTTAAGTTGAATTTGTTTAAGCACTATTAAACATTTTTATAAGTATGTTGTTTTTATGGTTTCATTCTCTTTGAACTATTGCTCATATAATTTGTTTTCTTTTGGAGAAACAAGCATTTTCTTTTGTACAGCTTTATACATGAATAACAATGTATCTATAATATTTGTTTCAGGTTGTCACTTCAGGGAATCGTTCTAGGTAGTATGATGAGGCATATAGTCCAAAATGCAGTAACTTATTTACAGTGAAAATTCTAGAATTGTTTTTGTTTGTTTTTTTTTTGAGTTGGAGTCTCACTCTGTCGTCCAGACTGGAGGGCAGTGGCCGCTCCCGGTCACCGCAGCCTCGACCTGATGGGCTCCGGTGGTCCTTCCGCCTCAACCTTCCGAGTAGCTGGAATTACAGGCATGCACTACCATGCCCGGCTGATTTTTGATTTACTGTAGAGATGAGGTCTCGCCAAGTTACCCAGGTGGGTCTCGAACCCGCAGGCTCAGGCAATCCACTCACCTCAGCCTCCCAAGGCGCGGGATTACAGGCTGAGCCACCAATCCCAGCTAGAATTGTTTTTAAACTATTCCTTATTAAACTTTCTCCCTTGCTTGACATTTTATTGACTGAGGATTCTGAAAAACCAACAGAGGGAAACTATTAACTATCACGAACATGACCCAGAAAGGAAATAAATACTGCTTTACATAGAATGTTTGAGCACAGTGTACATAGGGTTCTCAATTCATGAAGGGTCATTTCACTACTGCCCACCAACAGCCTAAGGCAAATCACACTCCTCTCTGTAGTAACCTCCTCTCAACCTTGAATCTTTGCTTTTCAGTAATGTTCAAAACTCTTAAATAGGTTGATGTGGTAGCTCACACCTATAATCCCGGCACTTTGGGAGGCCAAGACAGGAGGGTCATTTGATCCCAGGAGTTTGAGGCCAGTCTGGGCAAGATAGCAAGATCTTGTCTTTACAAAAACTCAAAAACTTAACCAGATGTGTTGGCTACATGGGAGGCTAAGTTGAAAGGATCACTTGAACCCGTTAGTTGTGATCATGCCACTGCACTCCAGCCGGGGTGACAGAGTGAGACTCTGACTCAAAAAAGCAAGCAAACTGTGAAATACAAATACTTAACTCTGCTTAAACATTTAGGTAGCAAGAATTGTATTAAAATCTGTATAATTATCTACACCCTCTCACTCAATCTGCTAACTTTTTCAAGTGAGAGCTTCACAAGTTGGAAGGTGGGGACGGAAGGAGTATATGTCAGTGAGGGAGAGAATCACCAAGGTCTCATCAGCCCATCACCCAGCATCACATGTTGTGTCCACACTTGTGGGAGATATTTAGAGGGTACCATAAAATAATAAGTGAATTATTTGTCCCTTAGAGGGTTGCCCTAATTCATGGCATGGCCTACTGATCCAATCTGTACATCAAGAAGATCATATAAGCATCGGAAAAAAGCATGCTGAAAAAAGCCATTTTCTCTTTTTAGTCATTTAAAGAGAAATGGTGATTTAAAGCATTGGTTTAAAAGAATGGTTGGCATTGCCTCTTTAATCACAGATGAAACCAAAGTGGGGAGATGCTGGGGACAGGAGGGCATACACAGAGATGGCAGGACTTGACTTTTCCTAAATGCCAGCCACATGTTTTGCCAAACGTGGTCCGTCAAGGGCCAAGCACGGTATCTGACCTTTGGTAGAAAACAGCCAGAACTAAATTGTTTCGAACACATTTGCATCTCACTCATCTTTTCAGGGATAATTTGTGTTTGCAATCAATAATCAATCATACTATAAGAGTAAAGAGAGTTATTTTATTAATAAGAAGCCTTCTTCGGCTTCTATGAGAATTAAGATTCTTTCGGATGAATACGCAAATGGACATTCTCAGTTAATGTAAAATTTCCTATTTTTTCAATTATAGTAGAAAACACAAGAGTTCACAAACTATAATGCCTTTTCTTCTAACTAATAGTGATGAGTAATTGACTGTAAATTATCATATAACATGAAGCAAAGGGTTCACAGAAAGCTAATGACTTTCTAATCCCAGGTAATTCAGACACCCTGTAGTCTGATATAATATGGGAAAATCATAGGGTACTAGTATTTAGCAGCTGGTTCTGACCTTAGCAATTAACTGGTGCAATTACCCAAGAAACAAATGAAAAAAAAATGACCCAAATATGTTTAGTGGCTAGGTCATGGTCATGTAGCTAATTAGCAGCAAAGATTGAAATTGAACTTGGGTCTTCTAAGAAAATGTTCAGTCTCTGATCCGTTGTACCTTCTGAGAAGTCTCCAAAGACCAGTCAAAATTTCTCTATATAGTCAAGATCTATCTTGATGGAATAAAATCCACTAACGTTAAATTTAAAAAGAATGAATGTGCATATATATATCTGCATTTATGTTATGTATATATGTGTGTATGCATATATGTGTATATGTATCTATATATACACACAACAGTATAATCTCAACAAAAAAAGAAATACTTAAAATGACAATAGCAATCATCTCAATGGGATAGAGATAATTTTTACTATTTTATGATGTTCTGTATTTTCTACAACTTATAAGCAGAAATAATATTAATTACACATATAAAGAATGTCTAAATATATATATTAGACAAAAGGGTCATAATATATTTTGGGGGAAATAGACAATATATTATTGTATCAGATATATATTATAATATGCTTATTACATAAAGTGCATTATAGTATACTTACATTATTTCTAACACTTTTTTTTTTAAAGATGTGGGGTACAATTCAGAGTTAGGTATACAAAAGTTCATTATGCAGGTATCCGTGTTGATGAGATGTGACCCCCTTCCCCTGGTAGTTTCCCATTACTGTCAGTCCTTTTCTTACAGTATTATGATAATTGTCCAAGGTCCGCTTATGAGTGAGAACATGTGATACTCAGTTATTTGCTTATGTGTTAGATCACTCAGTATTATAGACTCTAAGTCCATCCAAGTTGTTGTGAAGTTCATAATTTTGTCCTTGTTTATGGTTGCATAATATTCCATTATGCACATGTACCTTATTTTTTTATCCAGTACTCTTTCGATGGGCAGTATGGTTGGTTCTGTGTTTTTGCTGCAATAAACATGTGTGTGCAGGTATCTTTTTCATAGAGTGATTTGAGTTTCTTCGAGTATATTCCCAATAAGGGGCTTGGGGGTCATATGGAAGGTCAGTTTTTAGATCTTTTAGGAATCGCCAAACTGTTTTTTCCACAGAGGCTGCATCAGTTTACACTCCCACCAACAGTGTAGAAGTGTTTCCTTTTCGCCACATCCTCTCCAGCATCTGTTGTCTTTTGAATTATTGATGATGGCCAGCCTGACTGGAGTTAGGTGGTATCTCAGTGTGGTTTTAATTTGCATTTCTTTGATGACTAGTGAGGCTGAGCATTTTTTCATGTATCTGTTAACTGCTCGTATGCTTACATTCTTATAAGAAACTTACATTCATGCTTCTCTGTTTGACACATCCATTAGGTTGACTCTCAAAAAGAAAACTAGGTGGAAAAATCCGCTTTTGGAATATGCATGCGCTATCTCCAGCTTTATGATTCACAATTTATGCTAACATGCTCAAACTTTTGAGACATGCTGCAGTGAAGAAAATAACTCACGTTTCTTTAAGCCAGCATTTTCCTAACTTGCTTGACCACAACACTGTTTGTTGAGGTACATGGCACCCTTGCTAAACAAGGTTTCATAGAACACACGGAAAATCCTTTAAATTCCAACTCATCCACTCACAGGAAGGTCGATAATTTAACGCCCTTAACTGAGCATTCCTTACAAATATTTGTATGGTACATTTATAAAATGAATTATGTGTCTGAAATGTGTAAATAATTGGGCCTACACTTAAGAGGTACCTTTTTTTACCTGTGCATATGTAGTGAGATAGGTAATGGGAGGGTGATTTCTATGAGTTATTGCTGCAAGTCTTCACACAGCTTTGCCTATTGATTTTAATGTTCAGGATGATTAATTTTAATTTTGCTTTTGCCTCAAGGCTTTCTAGCAGGAGATCAATAATATTATAATTAGGAGCATCAATTGAAGAAAGGTTGGAATCATTTCACTGTGTTTCTCTTGGTCTGGGTTCTACTGTTTAAAATTAGGTAAGTTCAATGACTTTATTTTCATATCCATGGCATCAAATCAGCATACTGTCTTCAGAAATCCATACAAATAACCTGAAATGTAACTGGAATATGTATATCCTCTTCATCTCTCTTCTCTCTAAAAACTCGTTTTGCATTTAAACTATTTCCACTTGAATCCTTCCAGTTACCTCAACTGCACACATTTCTTATCCTCTTTGTGTCTCAGGATTTTCATCTTTCAGTTATAAAATACAGAGATGGATGGCACCTACCATCAGATTTATGTACAAATTAAATAAGTGACTACACAAAATGTGCTTAGAATAGTGCCTGACACAGAATATGTTTTTGGTGAATGTCAGGTATGAATCTAAAAAAGGACATAATTGTTTCTCACCCCTTTTCCTAATATTGCCAACACTGTCTTCTCTCATTTATGCAACTTGAAAATGATACTGTCATCTCAACTCTGTTACTTTTATCTTCTCAGAGCTATGCCTACACATAAACACTATGCAAAATTTACCTTGATCCTTCCCAACAAATACCTAAGCACATACTATGAAGCATGCATACTATGCAATTGATTTCAAAGTCCTTTCACTCTTCCTTTGAAAGCACTCTGAATCTACTCCTTTAATTCCATCTTGCATCCTGACAACCAGATGGGGACTTACTCCCTTACAACTGGGATAGTAAATTAGCAAAGTACTTGGTCTCTATACAGTTAGCCCCTCCTGGAGGCAAGGAGGCCAGGACAAGCCAGGATGATTCATCCTCGACATCCTCGCACGTGCTCAATGCCCCACATGAATTTCTAATAGGGTAATGACATTCGTTGTGTTTTAATAGTTCCATTACTCATCTTGAAATAACTGCAGGGATCCTTGGGTGCTACCACACCCAGCATCCATAATTGTGGTTTTTTTTTTTTTGAGTTGGAGTCTCACTCTGTCACCCAGACTGGATTGCAGTGGCCTCTCCTGGCCACTGCAGCCTCAACCTGCTGGGCTCCGGTGATCCTTCCACCTCAGCCTTCCAAGTAGCTGGAACTACAGGCATGCGCTACCATGCACGGCTAATTACCATGCACGGGATTACAGGCTGAGCCACCAAGCCCAGCTCATGATTGTGTTTTACAGAATATCTCTAAAATAATTTTTTGACAAAAGAGAACCAACTCTGCAATGTAAATTCTGTATTTTTTCTGTATTTGCTGCACATGAAAACAACTCTGTGAACTTTGCAATCACCTAGCTCAACACAATCTTTCAAGTAAAAGCCAGTCAGAGCCTGGAGCACAGAATTAAATAAGAGTGCAAGGTAAAGGCACATTTGTGTGGGCATGTGCATGTGTGCACATAAATGCAACATATAAAATATATAAAAATAAAAAAACTTGCATTGATAGCACTAGTATTTTTGGCAGTATACTATAGTGATAATTTTGTATTTTCAGGAAAAAAAGGAAACTCCTGTTGTTTTTTTTCCTTTTTATTATAATGACCAGCTTTTGCTATTCTTTATTGCCAAGATCTATTTTTAGAATAAAATTTGTTCTCCATTTAAAAAAAAAAAAACTATGTAAAAATATAAAATAGCTGGGCTCGGTGGCTCAGTCTGTAATCCCACGCCTTTGGGAGGCTGAAGTGAGTGGATTGCCTGAGCTCGTGGGTTCAAGACCCGCCTGGGCAGGCAAGACCTCATCTCTACAATATATCAAAAAATTAGCTGGGCATGGTAGCGCACGCCTGTAATTCCGGCTACTCGGAAGGCTGAGGAGGAAGAATCGCCGGATCCCAGCAGGTCGAGGCTGCAGTGGCCGGGAGTGGCCACTGCACTCCAGTCTGGGCGACAGAGTGAGATTCCAACTCAAAAAAAAAAAAAAAAATATATATATATATATATATATATATATATATATATATATAATATAAATGTATAAGTATTTATTTTATGTAAATATATACTATAAAATACCTTGACATAATTTGGAGAAAAGATAAGATGGCCTAAATTTTCTGAGACGTTAGACTTTATTGCCTTTCAAGAATCTTACATTATTTTTCATTCTTTGAAAGCAAATTTCTTCCTAAATAAAACTGCCCCCTTAGCATAACTGAGAAAAGCAAACAAAACTTAGGTGATCTGAGAAAACTGGTCTGTGAGGGTGATTTAATGTTTTGCTTTGATTAGTGTGTGGCTCCCAGGTGAGCCCTGACCGAGAACCAGCGATGATCCCTAAAAGAGACCTGGGTCTGCTTCCTCCCTGCCCAGACGGAGACAGAGGTACCTGCCTGCAGCTCTAGTGTGGCCCTGGGAGTCTCCAACAGCTAGTTCTGAGAAGATGAGGACTGGGTGAAAGGTCAGTGAGCTGAGAAACCCCAGAGTGGCCACAGAGTGAGAAAGCCTTTGCCCTCCCCCTCTCTTACTCGTCGCCACGTGGGGACATGTGCAGACACACCTCACTCAGCATGCAGGCGTGCACACAGATTCATGAATGCACCTGCCGGTCTTCCCCGTAGCCCATGAGGTGGCATGGACCCCTCCTTGTCCACTTTGAATCCTATGATGAGTCATCCTTGCCACTGCCTTGCCCGTACCTTCGACTCCTTTGCCCCTCTTGGCTCATCATGAATGCTTGACAACACCACAACCTAGGCTGATCTCTGCCTGCTTCTCCATCTGCACCCAGCAGGTAAGAGAAGCTGAGAAGAACATTCCACCACAAGGAGCAGAGACTTGTTTCACTTTAACTCGCTGGCAGTGGACCTTGGTGGATAATCAACTGTTTTTCTCGAGTCCGCTCACTCTCTCACTCTCCCGTTCGGTGCAGTCGTTTCAAATCTTCAACACAGCCTTTCGGCCTGAGGACCTTGACCTCTATTTGACTAGAAGTCAAGAACTGGGAGCAATTGAAAGAACACTTCCACCTACTTCCGCAGCACAGCTACCCACCTACCCGCCTCCCCTCTCATCCCTCAGATGAGCCTCTGTGCTCTTACCAGAGCTGGCGCTTCCCCTGTGTGCAGATTCTCAGGCTTCTCACCAAGTCAAGGACTCCTCTCTGGCCATTCCACTTTTCACCTTGACCATCAACATAGAAACACACTTTCCTTTCTTTTTCTTTTTTTTTTTTTTGAGTTGGAGTCTCACTTTGTCGCCCAGACTGGAGTGCAGTGGCCACTCCCGGCCACCGCAGCCTCGACCTGCTGGGCTCCGGCGATCCTTCCGCCTCAGCCTTCCGAGTAGCCAGAATTACAGGCACGTGCTACCACGCCCGGCTGATTTTTTGATTTATTGTAGAGATGAGGTCTCGCTGCCCAGGCGGGTCTCGAACCCGCGGGCTTAGCAATCCACTCACCTCAGCCTCCCAAAGGCGAGGGATTACAGCCTGAGCCACCGAGCCCGGCCCTTTCTTTTGTCTTACAAAAGTTCTCTGTACTTCTCCAGCCACTGCACAGTTTCTTCACACCCTTTAGGAGAACTCCTTGGAAGACGTGTCTACACTTGCTTTTCCAAGGTTTTTTCTCATCTACACCTCAGTCCACTGTACTGCAGCTTTCTCCCCAGCCCTGCACCCAAATTCTCCTGCCAAGGTCCCCAGGGATGTCGATGCTGAGAGGCAGCACGTACAGGTCACTCACACCTTCTTACTTGATATCCACCCTTCGCTGGCTTCCAGAACACCAGACTCTTTTGGATTTTTTCTGTTCTCGCCCTGGTCTCTCATCCTCAGCCTCTCTTCTTCCTCCTCTTGTCGGTAGGCTCTTGATTTTGGAGTGCCCGAGGGTTTCATCTTGGGTCTTGTTCTCTTGTCTCTCTCCAACGCTTGAGCTTCTTAGTAGAATGAGTCAGAAATCTCTTTGCTATGCTTTTGAAATGTCTGTACAATCTGACAGCCTCTTGTTCCTCCCCTTGGAACTGCCAGTGCCTGGGCCATCGTGATGTCTTGTTTGGATTATTTCCAGACTCCTAACTTGTCACCTTAATTATTATACCTTTATCCCTAGAGTCAATTCTCAACACAGCAGCCCTGGGGTTCCTATTATACCAGAAGTCGGATAAGGTCTTTTCTTTGATTAAAATCTTCCGAAGACTATTGCCTTACTCTCCACCCCAGTCTGGCTTTTCTCAGTCATATAAGGAATGTTATTACCTGTGGATATTTGCACTGGCTGTCCCTGTCCCTCGTACATGAGCCATTTGACTCCAGATACCTGCATTACTAACTGCCTTACCACTTTTAAATAGATCTTTCTCAGTGGAACCTTTTCTAATAATCCCAATAAATTTGCAATTTAACTCCGCACCACCCCATACCCTGCCCACATTCCCAAGCTCTGCCACCCCGCCTTATTGTTTCTGTTTCCAGAGTACTCATCACTTACTTTTTTTAAAAAGTGTTTATTTATGCTATTGTTTACCGTCTATCTCCCCACCTAGAGTGCAAGGTCTTTGGGGACTGGGGTCTTTGTTTTGTCCATTGCCGCACCCTTAGAACCCAAAACAAGACCTGGATCACACTAAGCCCTTAATATGTTGCTTGATTATCAAAGGAACAAGACAGTGAGAAAACAACTTTCCTGACTGCTCCCTCTGCCCTAGTACACACTCCCTGCCTTGGACTACCTCTGCACCTACAAGTTTTATTAATGCATCCCATTCATAGTGTTTTTATTATTAGTGTAACTGCTTTCTCCTCCAGGCTGTGAGCAGCTGCAGGACAAGGTCTGTCTTGCACTCTTCTCTCTGTCTCAGCACAGGACCTGGTCCCCATGTGCAATGTGCAACATCAATTAACGTTTCTCAAAATAAATGTTGAGAAAGAGGTATTTTTTCTATCAGAGACTTTATAGGTGCATACTAGAAAGTCAGCAAAAATTAGAAAAGTAGAGGAAAGAGAAAAAAAAATCATCCCCCCGATTTAAAAAAAAGCCCAATATTTTTGCATCTATACTTCCAATTGTTTTTCCACGCAAATATTTGAATGGTTTTTTTTGAAAGATTCTTTATTTAGTTAAATTCACACGTATACGTTTTTTTCTGTACCCTGTTCCTTGGCCTCATTATAACGAGCGTGAATATGGAAGTTTAACATTATTTGAAATGGAATCATAGTATTTCATTATCAAGTAGGTGAAACAGAATGCTTGCCTGCTCTTAGGCAACTGGACATTTCGGTTATTTCCACCTTTTTAAACAGAATTTATAAAGAGCTCCACTCAAGTTATTCAACAGAGATAGGCAAACTTCTTGACTTTAACGGGCTGAACTGGGCAGGTGCCAAATTTTCCAGTTAATTTAGTAGATGGCACGGTCTGAGTATCACAGCATGAAAATATGGATTTAATTTGATGCCAAAATGAAGCACAGGAGAAGGTGCCCCTTTCTCCCAAACAAATACAAGTTTTAGTTTAAGGCTACTGAGGCTGTTTTAAAATTTTCCACAGCAATTTTCGTAAATTTCCATCTGCCATCCAAAAAGACCTCAAATATTTGCAAGGGCACACAAACCACTTTACATTTAGGAAAATAAGCTTCTAAGGGCCTTTGTTCCTCTCTGCCAAGTCTTCCTATGCCAGAAGGAGTTAGTGACTTGTAACCTCTGCTTTCTGACACAAGGGTCAGACTCATAATACATTCAGACTCTTGGGAGAGCTGTTAGCTGAAGTTCCTGCAGAAATGCTGCCAACATACCTCAGTGCCCGAGGCTGGTGCCTCTGTCTACAAGCCTGGGTGTGCAGCCGTGGCCTAGGTGGCATTCCTTTTTTCGTTTTTCTTTGTTGTCGTCCTTAATTTCTATCATACTATTCAGCAATGGGAAACTCACATTAAGCACACATTTGACGTTGTGCTGTGGTGCTTCTAATTAACTTAATTTTCCTACAAAAATATGTAAGAACTGACTGTACAATTCCATGCCACACTACCAAAAACAATTGTTCAAATTAACTAATACAATATAAATTTTAATTATGGAATTGAAAACATGCATATAGGTTTTTCTACTAATTGATGGGGTTGTTTCTGTGACTTAACATGAGAAAAAAATGTTTTGATTTCCTGGAAATCTGTGATCTTTTATCTTTACTTCCTACGTGATTGTTAAAAATGGAGATTTTAATTTATGCCTAGTGTTGCAAGAAACTTAACTGGGTTTTGGGACTTTGAGGTACAATATCCAAAACAGCTACAAAACTGAAGATGCTAGGTGAAAGTTTCCTATAGAAACCAAGAAGAAACTTAGCTTATTCTTAGTTTAGTCTGTTTGCCTCCACACAACCATTAGAAAACGTTCAGACATTCTATTGCAGAACAAGCAGCAGCCTATCCCATCCCCTCTCAGCAAATCTCCTTCAAATGCAAGACCAGGACAACCCAACCATTCATGGTTTAGCATAATAATCTCTAGTAAACTTTTAGGTTCCTTGTCAAGACCGAAGACCAAAGATCACCCTTTGGCTAGCCAAAGTCATAAAAGCGATAATCCAACCACCTTTGGTCAAGGAATTTGTAAATTACAAATGTCTAAGTTTGTGAATTGCAAATGTCTAACAAGTCTCTTGCAGGACCACCCCATCCCACCAGGTTGACCTAATCAGTCCTTTGTGATCTATGTGACAAAAATAAACCCCACCATGGCAGTAATCATGTGACTAACCCACCCATCTTCCTGCTATCCATCACCTAACATCAGAACCTTCGTGATGACGTGGAGCAGACCACCACCCAATTACCTTAGTGATCTTTCCTCATCAAGGGGAATGACTAAAAGGACTCAACCACAGGTAACCAGCGGCTATTGCCTTGCTAGACTCTGGTGTGGCCATGTGCCCTTTGAGCTATGGCTGTCGCCATGCTTCCTGGCTTTGGTCCCCTCCCCACCTTGGGAAGGTGAATCTTCTTTCTCCCTTCTCATTCTCTAATTTACTTTTAAGTAAACTTTTCTTTCTTTACCTCTTGGTGTATTGAAATTCTTTGCATTACTCAGATCTCTGGGTTACCGGTGCTGTGCCTCCCCTCACCCCTCCAGCACGCTGGCCTCACTCTATCCAGACCCTAACACTAGACAATTCAGGCCTTGTTCTAGTTCCAAGTGATTAATCTTTATTTTCCCTTTTATGTATAGTAATAATAGCTATCACCTATTTAAAACTGTCTATGTGCCTAGGACCATGATAGGCACTTTAAAAACATTAGGGTATTTAATTTTCTTATAACTCTCCTGTGATGTAGGAATTATTTTTTTCCATTTTACGTCTAAAAAATTATAACAAAGAATGTGATCTGCTTTGACTTACATCAATTTAAAAGTGGCAGAATTATTATTTAAACTTGGTGCCTATGTCACTAGTCACATTTTTATACTCCTTGTTTCTGTCACTGTGTCATCCTTTCTTGTTTGACCCTTTTGTACTTTTTTCTGAGTGCATATCTTTTTGATACACCTCTTAACAATTTCTTCCTTTTATGTTTCTCACTTTTTTAATCCTTAAACTATTGTTCATTCTCACTACTTCACTTAACTGTATGCTGTATATTGTATTAGTACCATTTAAACACACGGTGTTCTTTAATAACAGTTTTAAAAAAAATTTTTTTTGAGTTGGAGTCTCTCTCTGTCACTCAGTCTGGAGTGCAGTGGCATGCTCATAGCCACCCCAGAGTCGACCTGCTGGGCTCTGATGATCCTTCCCCCTCAGCCTTCCAAGTAGTTGGAACTACAGGTGTGCACTACCACACCCAGCTTAGTTTTTTTATTTATCGTAGAGATGAGGTCTTGCCAAGTTGCCCGGGCTGGTCTTGAACCCACAGGCTCAGGCAATCCATTCACCTCGGCCTCCCAAAGTACTGGGATGACAGGCTGAGACACCAAGCCCAGTCAAATTTTTTTTAAAAAAAGATTTTATTATACGTTTACTTATTCCCTATGTTATACTTTTCCTTTCTTTATATAGATCCAAGTTTTTTGACCTGTATCACTTTCTTTCTGCCTGAAAACTTTTTAAAACATCTTTTTTAGGGAAGGTCTGCAGGCAATGAAATCCCTCCACTTTAGTTTGCCTGAGAAAGAATTTTTCTTTTAAATTTGAAGGATAAGTTACCAAGATTTAGAATTTTAGTTTTCTATTCTGGATTTATCTTTCAACTCTTCAATTGTTTCACTCCATTCTCTTCTTGATTCCATAATTTTTTATGAGAAGTCTAATGTAATTCTTATCATTGTAAGAATATTTTTTTCCCAGTCTCTATCAACTTTTTCTTTTTGTTTTTGTCCCCTTTTTATTTGGGATCTCTTCCTCAGACAGTGTACATCTTGCAGCTTTTTCAGTTCTAATCCCCTGCTATTAGACAGCCGCCCTACTGGGACTGTGTAAAGGAGGTGTGTTCTCCAGCTGTGATGAAATCTCAGGCTGCAGTAGGTCTGCGCCTTCAGCAAGTGCCCTTCACAGATGTTTCTCCAAGAACATGAGTTCTCCCACCCCCTCAGGTGAGACAAGAAGGAAAGAAGAGACTGGAAGAAGAGCAAGGTCTTTCCTAGAGAGGATAGAATGCCCTGGTAAAATCGGCCCAGGGACAGTCAGTCTTTGCTGTGGAAACGCTCTGGAATTATTCACTGATAATTACTCATTCCCTTCTTCTGCCAGGACTATGAAGGGACCTTTCTCAAATTCTCCATGATATCCTGACACAGTTCCTTAAGGTAAAGCACACAAAAGTGTGCCCCCTACCAGGACCATGGCCCCAGAATATTGTACACTCATGCAGTCTACACACAACTCCTAGCAAGTCACCAAGATTATCACTTGAGCCAGGAGCAGTGGCTCATGCTTTTAATACATAAATATATGTCCTGAGTGTTCTATCAATTTAGTTCTCTAATAGGTGGAAGAAAGTTGTTGATTTTAAATCTGTCCAGTGTTTCCTTCTAATAATAACAAAAGCAGTGATTTCCAGGATCCTTAAATATTGAAAGTAAAACCAGAAGGTACTCACCTTAATTTTTAAAAATATGTTTTATTCCACTAAGCTTTATTCAATTGCAGTAGGGATCAATGGAAAAAAATGCATTCTGGTTCCACTCAACTATCATTTTCAGTGTTGATAACACTCAGAAATCAATGACACATAAATCAAGTCTCTAGAGAAGAAAGTATCTAGCTTACTTGTAATCTACATAGCCATAAACTTTGAAATCTGTTAGTCATAGAGCTTCAGTGGAGAAGACAAATGTAAAACACTGGTTGAATTAAATCTCTCTTCTACTCAAGACTCTAGGTTCTTCTGCTGTTAGAAGCATTTGTATACATTTTATTGGAAAACATGGCACTAAGTTCTCTTAAGTTTTCCTCAAAGTGATGAGTCCAAGCTGTGCCTCCCCACCCCCACCAACAATCGACTTTAGTCATATTTGTTTTCTCTTCACCACTAATGAAAAGTCGCTAGTCATTTTCATGAAATTGAGGTATGGATGACTTTCCTAATTTTCCTTACAGAACATGTCTGTTCAAGATATAAGTTAAGGTGGCTCAACCTGTCATCCCAGCCCTTTGAGAGGCCAAGGTGAATGGATTACCTGAGCCCGTGGGTTCGAGACCCACCTGGGCAACTTGGCAAGACCTCGCCTCTACAATAAATAAAAAATGAGCCAGACATGGTAGCACATGCCTGTAGTTCTGGCTACTTGGGAGGCTGAGGCTGGAGAATACCCAGAGCCCAGCAGGTCGAGGTTATGGTGGGCAGGGGCATGCCAGTACACACCAGTCTGGGCAACGGAGTGAGACCTCCAACTCAAAAAAAAAGATATAAGTTACTGTGGAAACTCTCGTCTGGGCTGAATTTTGTTCAGCAATGAAGAGCTAACTAACTACGAAGTAGAGATTGTGGGAACTGTATGGGAAAGTTGTACTCTAGCAACGTTTTAAAATAAAGATGGGGAAGGCCCTGCAGAAATAGCTATTTAGATGGGACTGTAGCAGAATGAAACTTTTACAGCTTTAAAGAAGGAATGGGCTAGATTACACGGCATGATATTCAAATGGAGTTGATGTTTAACAGAATTAAGACCATCTAAAAGCCGGGCTCGGTGGCTCAGCCTGTAATCCCGCACCTTTGGGAGGCTGAGGTGAGTGGATTGACTGAGCCCACGGGTTCAAGACCCGCCTGGGCAGCGAGACCTCATCTCTACAATAAATCAAAAAATCAGCCGGCATGGTAGCTCATGCCTGTAATTCTAGCTTGGAAGGCTGAGGTGGAAGGATTGCCGGAGTCTAGCAGGTCGAGACTGCGGTGGCCGGGAGCGGCCACTGCACTCCAGTCTGGGTGACAGAGTGAGACTCCAACTCAAAAAAAAAAAAAAAAGACCATCTAAGAAGGCAAGTGAATGATTTAGAAAATGACCACCAAGCCTGTAAAAGGACATGACTTTATGTTTTATGAAAAGCATCTAAGAAACAAAGATTGTTTAGCCTAGAGAACAGAAACTTGGGCATAAGAAGGTTCCTTCAAGATTAAAGACTGAGATGTAAAAAGGAACTTTGACACACTTAGCATGGCCTCAAGAGGTAACAAGTGATAATAGTGAGAGACCCAAGAGATTCAAAAAACTCTAAGATAACTATTACTATATGAATTCCTACCCCATGTTCACTGTATTTATTTGCAGTGTTTGTACTTAGAACTTTGTTAAGTTTAATTTTTGTTTGTCCCATAAAATAACTGATTGCTTCCGCAACTGCTGCTAGCAGTGTGTAAATGTTAAGCAATAAGCCCTTCCCGGACATTCCTTTGCTTAGATAACAGTAGACTGGTGGCACCAGCCACCGCGCCCCCATAGGTTCTGTGTTGTTTAACCTCCTGCCTGCTTGCTAAACCTAGCTTATCTGACATTCCACTCTGCCCATTTAGCAGTTCCCCGTTAATCACAGGTGGCTAGAGCCTGCGCAGACCAGAAAATAAAACCTACCAATCCCAAGTGCCCCCATACCCATTAGGAGAAATTATCCAATCATGTAGAAACAAGTTTAAAGTTCTTTCCCCTCCCTCTGTAATTGTGCATAAAAACTGCTTGCCATACTGGATCTGGGCTCTCGTCCCTGAAGCCACTGCCGGCTTCATATGTGAGCCCAGACTCGAGCCTGAATAAAGACCCTCGTGTGTTTGCATCGGAGCTGGCTCTTTGTGGTCTCTCTCGGATTTGAATTCTGGGTTTAACAGTAGTACCAATAATGAGATGTTCCAGGAGTTACAGAAAGTAGTGAAGAAAAACATTCTAATAATCAGAAAATTTGAAATATGGCATAGGTTATCTCTGGCTTTAATGAATTCCTTTTCATAAAAGATATTAAAGTCAAGACAAATAATGATATATCCTATTTGTTTCTGAGTCATAATAAATCTTTTCTTTAAAAGGAAGGCAAAGCATGAATAAATAAACATAATTTTGTCTTTGTAACCCCAATCACTAGCACATTGCCTAGAACATGGTAAATGTCAAAATTACGTTTGTAGAACAAATTTGGTTTGTGAACATATTACCAGCTGGAGAAGGGTAGCAAAGTCATTGAGAAGATTCAAGCTTTGTAAGGATTGTTGGATTGATGAACTTCCAAGTCCCTCTAATTAAAAGATCCCATGACTGTATCTGTTGAAACAAATAATCTTTTGGTTGTAAAGTAAGAGAGGCCAGTCTGTACTTCTGCAGAACAGTTGAAAACTGACCAAATTCTTTTATATACATATCTTATTTATCCCCATACTAGCCCCTGAAGGCTTGAAATGTAAGACAGTTAAAGCCAGACTATTTGAGTGTTTTTCAATGCTACATTTGATGAACAGCAGAGGAAGGATTTAGACTTGTGATTCAAAGGATATTCAACTTCCTCTTTATCAGATGAAATAATCCCACCCCATCAGTACCTCCTCAAGAGTCCTGGTTTTAAATCTTTTCCACAGCAACCTTAATGAGCACTGTAGCAGGAAAAATAGAGAGATCATGACACCGAGACTATTATAGGAAGTGGCACTTTATTACGCTGGCTAGCACAGCGGGCCAAGAATTTCATGTATTCAAATCGAGCTCGAGCACTCCAGAGCAGGAGACGTAGGGTCTTATACCCTTGTTTAGGTAAGGGAGGGGGGTCGTGTTGAGTGATTACATACTTCCTTTGGAATCTTACAAGGTTGTACTCAGCAGAATCAGATTTTTCAAAGAACAAATGGTTTCCAGGAACTGCAGGCTTATAAACCGTCAACTTCAGAAGGGGGTTTTAGATAAGACTCTTTTCCATTTCCATGAAATAGCTGGTCTCTGGGCCATTTGGCCTTTATTAACCAAAACCTGCCTGGTGCTGTGGAAGTTCTTTAAAGTTGCAACTTGCCTTTCAAAAGGAAATACCTTTAACTGCTATCAACTCCTTTCCTGCCCTGGGCTAGTGATTGCCATGAAGCCAACTGTTGATCCTGAACCAGCTACATGTTTCTGTGTTAATTCACTCAATCATACAAGAAATATATTTGAGCATTTGCCACATCCTGCCACAGCACAATTATAGAAAGTAGGAACAACAATACTTTTGATACTTTTCATATCAGTTACACAGATTGTCAATTTGAACAAACTACAATTTCTGTCTTACGCCTAAATACTTTCTGTGGTCATGACATTCTGAATAATTAAAATAGTTGCCCAAACTTACTGAAAGTGTCTATGTGCCAGACTGGTTAGGTCTTTGTATGTATTATCTGTGTTGATGCTACACAATCATGTAAGAAAAGTAAAAATATTATCCCAGTTTTACCGTGGAAGTCAAGAAAAATGAGGTTACACAATATGATGTCAGAATAGGGATTCCAACTCAGACAACTGACATTACAAATGTGTTCTCAGGATACCACATCATCTTAAACTGCTCTGACAGTCACAGCCCTATCTACCATCAAGGAAGTCTCCAGATCTTAACGTGTGCCTGGGGTAGCCACTGTACATGCATCGGGCAGGATATGGGCATACTCACTGACTCAACAGCAATATTGTAGCCTGGTTCCATTACCATGTCAACTCTGACTTGGATTTCTCCAGCTTTTCAACACACGAAGCAGACTGCAAACACCTTGCATGAAGTAACTTGCGAGTCCAGGCTGCCTCCTCTGTTTAGCTTCTTGAGTACTGGGTATTATTCTATCATTTCTACTGGATCTTGGAACCAACTCTAGTTAATGGAGACAGTGCTACTGCCATCTTACCAAATCTAATATAAAAGAACAGCAGCTAAAAGAAAAAAGGAATGGTCGAATAACATTTTGGCAAACATAGCTTTCTGTCTTTACCCTTATAGCTGAACTAAACAAATTCTTCTAAAATTAAAGTCCTAGGAAAATAATATTGTCAACACTTCTTTAATAAAAACAATATTAACACCAGCTAGACCTGTCTTAAAGAGCATCTTGTCTCCCAATATATATTTATCAGTAATAACCTTGTCAGAGATCACTGAAGAGAGTACATGTTCTTTTAAAAACAATGGTAAAGTTATGCACTAAAGTTAGCAACTGTTATTTCTGGCATGTGAGGTTGTAAGCCACTTTTTTTCCTTCTCTTTTCATACTCTTCTGTATGTTTTAAGTTTGTCGGTGAGCCAATATGACTCTTGTAGTTAGGCATATAAATGTTATTAAAAGCAAACCAAATAAGAAAGCGCCCATCTTAACCATGCACTGAATTGTGCAAACATGTCAAAGGAGGAGAATATTCTTTGAGGTTAAAAATTATACAATATAATACATATTGCGAGCACAGCACGAATTAGGTACTACTAAAATCTAAAAATAAAAAGACAAAGTCTTCAATCTTAAAAAACCAAGCCTAGTAATCCTCATCTAATTTCCCCCTACTGTTTCTTCCATTTCTATTAATATCACACCATTCACTGATCTGCCGAAATTCTAAACTGTAATTATTTCTAATATTTCTTTCCATTCTACCCATGAATCTAATGAGGGATTGTGTCATCTGTATTCTACCTCCGTAATTTTTCAAATACCTTCTCTCTACTTTAGTCCTAGTTCACTAGCTCCCCATTAATTATTGCTATGATTTTCCAATCATAGAATATTTTAACTAAAAATATCTAAGAGAATTTTAAGTATCTGTTCCAACATCCGTCTGGAAAAAAAGAGTACTCGCCAAAATTAACCTTCTTGACTCCAACTAATCAAGTGGTCAAACTGGGTCTTGAGCTATTCTTCATGACTCTGGATGCAGTGCTCTTTTCACCACACATGTCTTAGTTTGTTTTGTATTGCTATAAAGGAATGCCTGAGGCTGGGTAGTTTATAAAGATAAAAAAAGATTTGCTCAACTCCCAATTTCTCAGGCTGTATGAGATGCTGGGTTTCCAGGAAGGGCCACGGGTCGCTTCCACTCATGGCGGAAGGCAAAGGAGAGCCGGCATGCTGAGGTCACAGGGTGAAGAAGCAAGCAAGAGAGAGGGGGAAGGTGCCTGGCTCTCTTTAACAACCAGATTTCAAGGAAAATAACCAATAGAGTGAGAGCTCACTCACCCCGAGGGAGGGCGTTCATCTATTCATGAGGGACCCACAACTGTGAACTTCACACCTTCATGCTAGATCCCACTTCCAACACTGGAATCCAGTTTCAACATGAGGTTCAGAGGGGACAAGCACCCTAGATATAGCAACACTATAATACCTGGTATGTCTGTAATTATAGATTATTTGCAGTTCTTCTCTGGGTTTCACTAAGATGATGCTACTTTTTAAATCATGCCTTGTGTTTGCCCACTTTTAATACTGGCCCAAACTGTTCTATCTAGCCAGAATGCCTTTAGAGCCACCCTGTTATCTTCAACTGGACAGACAATATTCCAACCTCAAGATTCAAATCAAAGACCACCACATTCATGAATCTTTCTTTCCATGATTCTTCTAGCTGAGAAACATTATTTTCTGAACTGTCATAACAATTTCCCTTACCTATATTACAATGCACTTAAGATTCGGCTAGGGATGGAGTTGCTTTTGTATCTCTCGTCTGTGGGTATATTTTAGTATTTTGATGGCTAGGCTGTGTATCACTCATATCTTTCAAGACCTTTTACAAGTGAGGAAGCATTATAAGCCTGGTAATTCTGTAAAGCTTTAAAACACCCAGAATCACTTTAGTCAAGGCTTCTACAGTTTAAAACAATTGTCATCAACATCTTTATTCTGATAATCCTCAGCTGGTTAATGTCAGTGCATGACACGCACTTGGTGACTTATAACAATGAAGGATAAAAGAGAGAGAAAAAATTCCCATGGTGGGCAGGGGTGGCTGAAAATGGACAGTCACTCAACAATACCCAGGACATACCTACTCTGTCTGAAATGTAACAGGCAACACAACACACCTGCCTGTTTTCTCTCCTGCTGAACTTGACTGTTTTTCTTCAGGTTTGCTGTCCATCATTCACAGGAATCAAAAAAAGAACTGACACAGTTGCTCACTGTCCTATAGTTCAAGGAATCTGTGATTATAACCCAGGGTCATCTGAGTACCACAGCAGTGCTCTCTGCTGAAAAATTCCATAAGTTCAAATGCTGATTATTGTTTGTGCTTTTCAGAGATGGAAATAGAGCTGTCAGCCAGGCTCCGTGGCTCAACCTGTAATCCCAGCACTTTGGGAGGCCAAGGCGAGTGGACTGCCTGAGCCTGCGGGTTCGAAACCCATCCGGGCAACTTGGCAAGACCTCGTCTCGACAATAAATCAAAAAATTAGCTGGGCGTGGTGGGGCACACCTGAAGTTCTGACTACTTGGAAGACTGAGGCAGGAGCGTCGCTGGAGCCCAGCAGGTCGAGGTTGCGGTGGCCGGGAGCGTGCCACTGCCCTCCAGCCTGGGTGACAGAGTAAGAATCCAACTCAAAAAAAAAAGAAGCCGGGCTTGGTGGCTCAGCCTGTAATCCCACGCCTTTGGGAGGCTGAGGTGAGTGGATGGCCTGAGCCCGCGGGTTCGAGACCCGCCCGGGCAGCGAGACCTCATCTCTACAATAAATCAAAAAATCAGCCGGGCGTGGTAACGCATGCCTGTAATTCCGGCTACTCAGAAGGCTGAGGCGGAAGGATCGCCAGAGCCCAGCAGGCAAAGCCGTGGTGGCCGGGAGCGGCCACTGCACTCCAGACTGGGCGACCGAGTGAGACTCCAACTCAAAAAAAAAAAAAAAAAAGAAATAGAACTATCAAACCACCACTGCAACAGTACACACACTAATTTTCCAGGTTGGTTTTTGTATCACAGTGCTATAATGGAATGCACTGCCACACGTCAGGAACTGAGGAGCTCATAGTTCCTGGAAGCCCTGAGAACTCTCATGTGCAGGTCTCTTCAAACATGCTGTCGATAAAGGGAGGTTCAGCAAGAACAAACATTTTTAAAAAATTTTTAACTTCTTAAGTATCTAGATTATAGTATCCTTTTTAATTATTATTATAAAGATATGGAGTACAATTCAGGGTTAGGTATATAAATGTTTATTGTGCAGGTATCCTTGTGGATGAGGTGTGCCCCTCCCTCCCCTAGCAGTTTCCCTCAACTGCCAATGCCACCCACCCTCCCCTGACAGTTTCCCATTACTGCTAATCACTTTCTTATAGCATTATAATTGTTCAAGGTCCGCTTATGAGTGAGAACATATGGAACTCAGTTCTTTGTTTCTGTGATAGATCACTGAGTATGATCGACTCTAAGTCCATCCAGGTTGCCCTGAAGTCCATATGTTTGTCCTTCTTAATGGCTGCATAATATTTCATTGTGTATATACATCACATTTTTTTCTTATCCAGTCCAACTTCGATGGGCAGCATGGTTGGTTCCATGTTTTTGCTATTGTGAATAGAACTGCAACAAACATGCGTGTGCAGGTATCTTTTTTGTAGAATGATTTGAGTTCCTCCGGGTATATTCCCAGTAGGGGAATTGTTGGGTCATATGGAAGTTCAATTTCTAGTTCTTTCAGAAATCGCCACACTGTCTTCCAAAGAGGTTGCACTAGTTTGCATTCCCACCAGCAGTGTAGAAGTGTTTCTTTTACTCTGCATCCTCGCCAGCATCTGTTGCTGTTTGTTTTGGTAATGATGGCCATCTTACTGGGGTTAGGTGATATCTCAATGTGGTTTTGATTTGCATTTCGCTGATGATGAGTGTGGTTGAGCACTTTTTCATGTGTCTGTTGGCTGCCTGTATGTCTTCTTTTGAGAAGTGCCTATTCATGTCTTTTGCCCACTTTGTAATGGGGCTGTTTGTTTTCCTTTTGGTGTGTTTCAGTTCCTTGTAGATCCTAGATGTTAGTCCTTTGTTAGATTTTCAATTGACAGATACTTTTTCTCATTCTGTGGACTGTCTCCCTGCTCTCTTGATGGTTTCTTTTGCTTTGCAGAAGTTTTTCAGTTTCACTTTCTTATCTCTAATGACATGGGCTTTTGGGGTTTTGAACGGGAATTGGTTGCTAGTTCTAATATCCATAAGGGTGTCTCTTGCATTTTCTAAGATTCTTATAGTTTGAGGTTTTACGTTTAGGTCTTTGATCCATTTAGAGTTAATTTTTGTATATGGTGATAGGTAGGAGTCCTGAGCATTCTTTATTCTTATATTCATGCACATAGTAAAGAGAGAGAGAGAAGGGAATGATAGACTCAGACCTTGATGGTACACATAGAAAGGAGATCATAGCAATGAGCTGTCATTCTGCTGACGTGAAAGCTGCACTAGTGCTCAGACTTCTTGCACCCAAAGGACTGTAATTACGAATGCCATCTATCAACATAGAGATTCCTGGCATCATCTATCCAAGTGTCTGGCAGGTGCCACTGTAGGCCCTTTTAAGGATCCATGAAGAACAAGGTGCTTCATTTCTCACCATACGCCCTCTCATTGCATTTTTTTTTTTTTTGAGTCAAAGTCTCACTCTGTTTCCCAGGCTGGAGTGCAGTGGTACATTCATGGCCACAGCAACCTTTACCTGCTGAGTTTAGGTGATCCTTCTGCTTCACTATTCCAAGTAGCCAGATCTACAGATGTGCATTACCATGCCTGGCTGATTTTTTTCTTTATTGTAGAGCTGAGATCTCCCCCAGATGCCCAGGTTGTTCTCAAACCCCTGGACTCAGGCAATTCTCTCACCTCCACCTCCAAAAGTGCCAAGATTACAGGTGTGAGCTACTGCACCTGGCATCTCATTACAATTTGTTAAGAGATACAGTGAAGATATTACAAAGCAGACTTACTTGGCATAAAATGTCTTCCAGATGAACTTTGCCATAGAATTTGGGGAAAAAATAATTCTTTGTCCTGAAGAGGCCTGTGCAGTCCAAGATAGTCCCCTGATATGCAATGTTGTGAATCAATACCCTAAAACCCAAATTTATTTTTCCTCCCCATGCTAGTATGAATATAGTCCTGACAAGGAATTGAAAGTTTGGGTTTGCACTTCATCTGTCTCTGTTATTCAGGTTAAGATGATTTAAGTATCAGCCAATGTACGAAACATCCATTCCGTCTCTTAGTTTGTATCTGCAAACAGTTCCCACATTAGAAGTTTCTATGGATGATTGCCTGGAAAACAGGCTGGAAAGACTCCAAATGAGAAAGCCCTGGCTGTTCATACAAGTTATATTCAGGACCAGGAAACAAAAATCTAACTTTTATGGCAAGATAGTGTTTGTACACCTGAAGACTTTGGAGCTTGCAGCATAATTTACTTTTATGTGGTAATGAGAAAACATCATAATTAAAAAAGGAAATCAAGAGCCAATGATTTGCTAGAGAAAAGAAAACCTTTTTAATGTAGAAATCTGCTTATTAGATATTCCCTTTGGTTAAATCTTAACTACAGATTAGCCTAAAGAGGGTATTTATGGCTTTGGGGCTATAATATCCCATTTGATAGATTTTGATTAATAAATGTGACTTAAAACCTGTCTCAAAATTATCTGCCTTTGAAAACTGTTCCACCAGAGGAACGAAATGTCTTCAAAGATTTAAATTCACTGGTGGAGCGTCTGTACAAAGTCACTCAAAGCATTGCTTTAATCCCAATTTTTCATTTTTGTCTAATAAAATAAAAGTATTTGCTATGCTCAAAGGCACAGACCAATCCCAGGGACTGAGATTTAAATGAGAGAGCCATCCAAATAGGCCTTCTGACAAAAATTTAAGATAGTAAAGGAGTTAGACACGTCACCATTAAAAGAGATTAAAAATAAGCTTTTGAAAATATTAGTACTGGATTTTCCTCAAAATAACAGTTTTGAATGAACAACGTTATAAAAATCTCTGTAATAATAAAGTGATCCCTGGGCCACTGCGCCACACATTTACATTTCAGGGAGAAAGCACAGCGGCTTCTGAACTCTTGCTTTGCTTTCCCTCGTTGTACTGCAGAATGATTTCCAGAAAATAGAAAACGGGTATGTAGGAGGACATTGGTACTAGTTAATTAAATTCCGTGGACAAGGTAGAAATGACTAAGTTAATTTGTTTCTACAATAATACCGCAAATAAAAAATAATTTGTTCTTAGCTTTCTGAAAGGGTGTAATAAGGTTGTTCTTTCTGCCACGCTGTTCACGGTAAGGGTAATTATGATACGCCTAATTATTCCTGAGTGACCTTGATGCTTCATACCAACTTTATTTTTTGTGACGTAGAAATGTAACTTTCAACATATAAAGCATAGAGTACTTATCTTTTGTTGTATCTAAGGCATCGTCCTATAAGAAACTTATAAGCAAAATATATTATATCGGTTTACTGTCTTGCTTTTGTTTTGTTACTAATATAATTTAATAATAGGAAATTCTGGATATTTGAATTTCAATTAGTCAAACCCTTACCGTATTATTCTCTGAAATCAATAAAGATGCAATACAATCTGTGGCATGAACAAAGAAATTAGGAACTTTATCAGAAAGTGTTTTATTTCAAAGATCTAATGCTGACCTTGAATTGAATTCTTCTGCTATTATTAGGCATGAATTTAGATTAGGTGCAAAGTAGATCCTGAAAGTTTTATTCCATTGTTACTCGGTTTTAAAAAATGAGAACGGAGTGTGGAATAAAAATCAAATATTTGCTGTCTTCTATCTTGAAAAATGATGTGCATAAAAGTCAGAAAAAAAATCAGTTAAAAGGGGTTTTATGTTTGTAGTATTACAATCCTAGAATATATGAGACAATAGAGATCTAAAATGTCATTTTATATTGCCAGTGATGTAGGATTTGAGATAGGATGGATGAGAATGCAGAACACAGTTTCCTGACAGAAGCAACTCAGTAGTCCTAACACAGTATATGTCGGGACAGGGGCAAAGGCAGTTGAAAACGCTGTGTCTGAAGTGCAAGTCTTTGTATTTACCTGTTCACCCTCGCTCAGTACCAACTGTCTGGGTTTCCTCTGCAGAAACCACGTCTCCCTCCTTTCCATTCTTTGTGGAGCTAGCTTTGCTTTAATCCTCCAGGGATAAAGGCATGACTGGACTGTGCAATGATGGCATCGCTGTGCTGAAAGCCATGCATGACACCATGAAGGGAAACTGTATAACGTGAGTTTGTGTTTCTAGAAGGATTTCCAGGGCCGCTCTTTCACTGAACTTTGTGTGGCTGGTGTTGAGAAACGTATCGTGGGCATATCTATCCATCTGATTTATCTGGTCTTCTCATTGCTCTTGGAAAGAAATCCTGAAGTTAGAAATTTTTGGTTGGGAAAAAAAAAAATGATGATCTTTCCTGATGTTTTGGGTGGAATTCAGTGAAGTCTAAGAGGTTCGGTCTTTAATATGCCCCGAGAGTAGCCCTGGGTGGCTGGGCCCCAAAGGAGGATTAGTAAAACATGCAGCCAACAAGTACAGAAAGCACATGGAAGAAACTGACAGCATCTCTGGAAGTCTTCATTTTCTATAAAGAGCAAGAAAGTAAGGCGGTGTTTTAGTTAACAGTGTACTTGAGTTGTTGACCAATATAGCATGACAAGAAAAAACCAGGAAAATATATATTTGGAAGGGAAGAAACAAAACTATTTTCTGTCTTGGGCCACAATTGTTTGCATAGATGATCCAAATACATAAATTATAAAACTAGTTAGAGAAGTCAGTAGGATTGCTGAAAATTAAATATAAATCAGTGCACAAAAATCAATACCACTTTTATAAATCAACAATTAGAAATGTGGAACTTGAAAGTGTCACAGCAGTGAAAACTATAAAATATCCATCATCTAATAGAAGATATGTAAGATTTTTGCAAACATATATACTACATATATGCTTTATTAAAAGATATAAAACCTAAATAACTAGAGAGATAGGCATATATATATATATTAGACTGAAAAAAATATTATGATGATATGTTGATCTTTGACAAATTAATCTACAAATTCAAAGCAATTAAAATAAAAATGCCTGCACAGTACCTCAAGTAAGTAGTGAAGGAATTCTAAAACTTTTATGAAAAAGTAAATGGTTAAAATCAAAACACTCCTAAAGAAGATTACTATGGGCTGGGCTCGGTGGCTCAGCCTGTAATCCCAGCACTTTGGGAGGCCAAGGCAAGTGGATTGCGTGAGACCGTGGGCTCAAGACCAGCCCGGGCAACTTGGCAAGACAATAAAGATAAAAAATTAGCCAGGCATGGTAGCGTGTGCCTGTAGTTCAGGCTATTTGGAAGACTGAGGTAGAAGGATGGCCGGAGCCCAGCAGGTTGATGCAGGGGTGGCCATGAGTGTGCCATGGTACTCCAGCCTGGGTGACAGAGTGAGACTCCAACTCAAAACAAAACAAAAAAAGATCACTATGAATACAGTCCTAATGAAGATTGATGTGGATAGCTTGCCTTCTCAGCTACCAAAAAATATCCTGGATCTGCAGTAATTATGTCAGGGTGCTGTTGGACCAGGGACAGAGAAATAGAACAGTGGTACAGAAGAGGGAACACATATGATAGATGATGCTGGAACAAGCAATTACTCAAATATGCTACGCTCCCTACCTCATGCCATAGACACAAATACATTTCATATCATTTAAAAATCCTAAATTTGAAAGGTAACTTCAATGCCATTTAAATTTTAGAAAAACAGAAAAACTAGACCTAGAGTAGGAGATATCCTTAAAAGACACAAAAAAGACAAATCATAAGGAGAAAAAAAAACCTTGGTAAATTTGACTACTTTAGAATCCATAAAATATTTTTGTAAAACATCATAGAACCCTTAAAGTGCAAGCAGAAGTGAAGAAATGTTCAGTGCTAATAATTATAAGTAGTCTCTAGAATACATTAAAATTTTAAAAAATCTACAGAAAAGCAATAAAAAAAGATGGATAAGAGATATGAGTAAGAAAGTAACTAAAAAGGAAAGCTAAAATAACCAAAGTATGAAAAGGTGCTCTACCTAAATAATAAACAGGAAACAAACAAACAAACAAACAAAACTCAGTGATATTACTTTGCACCCAATACAATGACAACTATCAATGTCTGCTGACTAAAATGCTGGAAAGCAAGAACTTATAAGTTTCAGATAGGTGTACAATTTGGTACGTAATTTGGAAATATCTAATAATCTTGAAAAATGTGATCTGTGGTCCCAATTCCACGTCTAGAAATTTACCCTAAAGGAATAGTGACACATCTCAGTCAGATGCACATGCAGAAACTATAATTACAGGACTGTTTGAAACTGTGAGCAAAGAGAAGAGGGAACCATATACAGTCATATTTATTTATTAATAAAATAGCATTAACAATGAAAATAAATGAGCCACATTTCCATAATACACAGAGATAAATCTTAAGGGCATGATGTTGAGTAGAGAAGCCAGTTTCAATAGAGGACATTCATTTATCTGAAGTTCAAAGCATATAATCATTTAACTTTTATGGATATTGTTCATGTTTTTTGCCTACTTCTTGTTATTTTCTCCTTCTTGACAACTAAACTAGTTTATTTTGTTCAGAGTACTAATGTGTTTGCTTAAAAATGCTCACACCCCAGACTCCTTGCCGCTGGAGGTGGCCATAGGCCAAGTCTGGCCAGTAAGAGGTTGAAGCAGACTATCAGTAGACCTTCTGGTTTAAATCAGAATTAACTCTGGTATATAGGAGCAGACTCATCTACCATGTGCCTTTTGCCCAACACCCTACCTCCATGTTATTCGTAATCCCAGATGCAATGTCCAGAAGTGGTTATCTTCTGACTGCTTGCATAAAAGCCAAGGGATAAAATGATAGAGCTGGAAGCTAGAAGGTGTATTGGACCTGACATCATAAGGTCAGCAGTCAGGCTCCCCTCAGTGACTTCCAACCTCTATTTCGGTGACTTCTAGTCTGTTTTTTATATATATATACATACACATATATATATATATATATATATGTATATATATATATACATACATATATATATATAATTCAGAAAGTAAATTAGAGAGAGAAAGAGAGGAGATTCACCTCCCCAAGGTAGGGGAGTGGGCCAAATCTAGAAAAACATGGCAGCCATAGCTCAACGAGCACATGTCCTGGCCAGTGCTTAATAAAACAATGGCCCAGTCTGTGTTTTCCATACGTACTCTCAGAGATAATCATATGCAATGGTTTTGTTGGTTTTATTCCTAATAAATGTCAGAACAGTAGGAATGACAAATAAAGGAAAGATAAACACCCACCGCCGAAGGATGCAGCGGGGTCTCTTGTTTTCACAATAACATGTGCCTGTTTTCCTCCTTTTAGAATTAGCTAAAATTCACTCTTATCCTTTCGGCCAGCGTGCCAGCCCTAGACAATTTGACCCAGAAATTCTAGACCTTCTCTGAAGCCGAGGGAGATGGAGGACACGGGAAGGGAACAGGAGACTACCTGGAGAATGTGCAAAAAGAAAGGGAAGCAGCCTGTGGATTCTGTAATCGAGAAAACGTCTGACTTAACGGCAAACAGGAGCAGGTAAGTCTGAGCCATGAGCAACACGAGAACACAGGCTGGTTGTCAGCTGCCATAGAAGATGCTGTTCAACAGTTTCTACCTCATTTCCTTGCTGATTCTTAGCAGCCATAACTGATGCAATTAAAAACTCAGACTCAGCCGGGCTCGGTGGCTCAGCCTGTAATCCCATGCTTTTGGGAGGCTGAGGTGAGTGGATTGCCTGAACCCGCGGGTTCGAGACCCGCCTGGGCAACTTGGCAAGACCTCATCTCTACAATAAATCAAAAAACTAGCCGGTCATGGTAGCGAGCGCCTGTAGTTTCAGCTACTTGGAAGGCTGAGGCAGAAGGATCACCAGAGCCCAGCAAGTCGAGGCTGCGGTGGCCAGGAGCAGCCACTGCACTCCAGTCTGGGCGACAGAGTGAGACTCCAACTCAAAAAAAAAAACAAAAAACTCAGACTCACTGCTTGCTCTCTGTTGCTGACGCACATTTATTTGACATTACATACTGATGCTGCAAAATTGCTCAAGTTTTAAATAAAATACAAGTCTGTGTTTTGTTTTGTTTTGTTTTCAAAACAGTAACAGACTGGGTGTGGTGGCTCACATCAGCCATCCAGGTGCCTCGGGTGATCCAGTCTGGGCAGCTGGTGGAGGGAGGATCACCCGAGCCCAGGAGGATCACCGAGCCCAGGAGTTCGGGGCTCCAGTGAACAGCGATTGCATCACTGCATTCCAGCCTGGGCGACAAGCCGGGTCTCTTAAAACAGACAGACAAAAACAAACAAACAAAAACAGCAATAGCATTAGAACTTAGATCCTTGTCACAGATTGGGCTCTCTGGAATCAGATGCTGCGAATAAGTCTGGTGTGCAGAATATTATGAGGAATAGTAGAATATTGCTAGCAGTCTGTGAAAGGTAGAAGGAAGGAAACAGGATTAGACAGAGGGAGAAATTGAGCTGTGACTTATCTAAGAGCTCACAGATATTTTTCTGTTTGTTTTTTGTTTTTGTTTGCTTGTTTTGGCATTCAATATCTGATGCTTATTTCAAGTTGACTTTTCATTTAAAAAGTTTTCATATAAATTGCATCTGTAAAGTTTTCGGTCTGAATACCCTAGTGTTTCCAATGGCATATATTTTGAACAAAAATCAGTCCACATTCTTTGAATTTGCACATTGTCTCCATACTCAGTCTAATGCCAAATAAAGTTTTCACTGATTAAAGGGTTTAGACTTTTTTTACATTTGTGCATTCAAAAGATCTGTGGTTTAAGTCAAGACAATGGTACTCTTTACATCTGTAAATTTCTCAACATGTCTGTATAGTTTACATCTTGATATGTGATTTTACAGTCATTACAGATACTGAAAATTTAGAGTATAAATGCTCGCTCCCAGATATTTTGTGTTAGCCCTCAGACAAAACTTGGGAGGGCCTGCGCTGCGCTGCTTATGCCCCTCTGTGGAGGGTGTATTCCCCCAGCTGCTGAGAGGGCGGTCAGCTGAGACGCTCCGGTCATCCGCTCCTTCTGAGTTTGCCTCAGCTCCAGGGTCCCCTTGCTCAAGGCATGTCTTTCCCAGGTGGCTCACATCTGACAGACGTGGAGAGAGGCCAGTGATCTTCTTTTCTATTTTATTTTATTTTAAAGATGTGGGGTATAATTCAGGGTTAGGTATGCAAACGTTCATTATGCAGGTGCCCTTGTAGATGCGGTGTGCCCCTCCCTCCCTCAACTGCCAATCCACTCCCACCCTCAAGAAACGGACCTTCGTATGACCCAGCAATCCCCCTACTGGGAATATACCCAGAGGAACGCAAATCATTCTACAAAAAAGACTCCTGCACGCGTATGTTTGTTGCAGCTCTATTCACAATAGCAAAAACATGGAACCAACCGTGCTGCCCATCAAAGCTGGACTGGATTTTAAAAATGTGGTGCATATACACAGTGGAATATTATGCAACAAGTGATCATCTACCCACAATGAGTCAACCCTCACGAGCCACAAAGCTCCAGAATCTGTGCCTTCATTTCTTCATTTATTAAATGATGTAGCTGATTTTTAGATTCATTAAAAACTTCAAAATTACTTTGTCTTCTACTTTTTAAAGTAGGAAAATCACCTGCTGTTGTTGTTGCTATTGTTGTTGTTGTTACCACTATCTTTGCCAAAAAAGCAACTACAATGAATTTTGACTTCTGTTAGAGGATTCTACATACCTTTAAAATCATTGAGTTAGAAAATAATTTATAGATAATAATAACAGCAATAATAATAATGATGGCTGCAGTTTATCAAGTCCTTTCTATATGTCCAGAATGGTGCTAACCATTTCAATTATACCATTTTGTTTAAGCCTCACAATCCAGCACACAGTATTATCAATCTCATTTTGCAGATGATGATATGACCTTTTTAACGGTAAGACGCTTGGCAAAGGTCACACATTTAATTCATTCCAGAGACAGAGCGCGAACATAGCCCTGGCTGAGTCCAGAACTCACACAGCTAGCTATTATGCCATCCCATAATAGCAGGCTATTTTCATATAAGCGTCTAGGTTATTTGTGAAGACCTCCAGGAAACCACAATCTCAAAAGATAGCTAAAACCCACATTTTCAAACCATCACAGTTGTGGTACAGTGATGATTCATTAACTTTCCTCTCCTAGTTATTCTTCTCAGCACATTTGAGATGATCTGTTATGCTGAGCAGGCAACTTCCGCACCGCCTCTTTTTATCTCACCCCTGGCAAGCAATATCAATATCAAGTTATAAAGAGAGGTTTGATTAAAAAGGCATTCATATGCCGGCCATCAGTTCTGTAGCTTGTATGTTAAACAGCTCAGCTGCAGGCCAAAAACTTTGAAGGCTCTCTCAGCATCAGATAGGATTGCTGATGGAAGAAGTGGTCTTCTCATTTTGGCTCACCTCCCGAAGCCTCTTTCATAATCTCTGCTCCCTGCTTTCTTTGACAGTGAATGTCCTTAGGATTGTGTTTGGTTTTAAATTAGTCCCCCTCTCTCTCTCCCTCTTAGATCCTAGTAGCCATGTTGAACTCCATCACCTCGTGACTCTGGCTGTGGCTGACTGGTCCACGATGGATTCAGATTCCATTTGGAAGAATCAGACTCGGATTCCCCTGAATTTAGAATTTAGAATTTAGAAGAGTCACAGAAACTGGTGAGCATTTGTAATTTAGTCATTTTAATTAGAACAATCTAGAAAGAAGGCCCACAAACTCATACTACCAAGATCAGGGACCCAATCTGATTTCAGTCCTTTCTGAGGCTTTCAGGCAGTTTTCCCCTCTACTTAATCAAAGTTCAACAGTTATAAATCCTTCCTTTTTAATCACGGACTGCCCTTCAAAAGGACCACACAAGCATTGACAACACTTTCATATGCATGATCCTAACTGATCTTTGCAACAAGTCAAGTAGGTTGGAACAATGAGTAGGATTTACCCCAAGATACAGATGAGTAAACTGAAGTAGGAGAGGAGAGGCAGTAATTAAGTAAAAATTTCACTGTGGGCCATTTGCAGCCTGAATGTTGGTTCTTCTCGCAGATAATCAAGCTTAACTTTCCTTGGAATAATTGATCTGCCACCAATGAACGGGTCAGCAAGATTTATAGCGGAAGGTCCTTTCATTTGGGAGCCTTTGTTTAAAAGGACCTTCCACATGTCAAGCCACTTTGGCTTACAATGAACATTTATTAATTACCAGATTTTGGTATCAGGATACAACCTTCTCCTCTCCATCCTGTCCCCTATCCAAGTGAAGCCTCATGCATCCTAACAACTTCTTACTAAGCCTACTGTTTACCTTTCAAAATTGTCTTTGAAAAACCTTCTGGGTGTACAGGAGAAAGAATGGGCCGCCTTGATGACACCTGATGCTGTCATCATGTTTTCCTCCCTGTGCTTGTGGAGAGGTATCTGTGTCAACAGAGAGTAGTTCTCAGTCGGGCTTGGTGACTCAACCTGTAATCCCGCACTTTGGGAGGCTGAGGTGAGTGGATTGCCTGAGGCTATGTGTTTGAGACCTCATCTCTACAATAAATCAAAAATTAGCCGGGCATGGTAGCGTGCACCTGTTGTTACAGCTACTTGGAAGGTTGAGGCAGGAGCGGCCACTGCACTCCAGTCTGGGCGACAGAGTGAGACTCCAACTCAAAAAAAAGCAAGTAGTTCTCTAATAAAAGGTTCCAGATTCTTAATAGAATGTAAGTACAAAAAGAGCAGATTTTTTTTTCTTTTTTGCCCAATGCCATCCTCCAAAGCCCTGAAATATTGTCTGTTACATAGGTATCAATAAATATCAAATCGTGAATATGTAAATTCTAAGTATTGGTGAACCAAAACAAAAAAGCAGAGCAAACCTTGTAGGAGATCAGGATTAGAACACCTGTCTTGTAACTATGGACTAGAGCTAACCACATATCTATCTCTTCATTATGCCCAGTACCTTTCATGTAACAGTCAAAGTCTTAGACCTTCACGACCTGATCCTTTCATTCTCTAACTGGCATTTCACATTAAGCTCTTCCTAAATCTCCCTGGTTCCCAAATACATACTATGCTGGGTTTTTTGGGGTTTTTGGTTTTTGGTTTTTTTCTACATAAAATACCCTCTCTATATCTCTTCTTCTGGTGTGTCACCTCCTCTAAACTTGTGTGTCACCTCCTCTAGGAAGTCTACTCTGATATCTTTTTTTTGGAATTGGAGTCTTCACTCTGTCGCCCAGGCTGGAGTGCAGTGGGTGTTAATGGCCACCCCAGGGTCATCCCGCTGGGCTCAGGAATCCTTCAGCCTCAGCCTTCCAAGTAGGTGAAACCACAGGCATGAGTTACCATGCCCAGCTAATTTTTCATTTTATTGTACAGACGAGGTCTCACCAAGTTGCCCAGGCTGGTCTGAAACCCACTGGCTCAGTCAATCCACTCGCCTCAGCCTCCCAAAGTGCTGGAATGACAGGCTGAGCCACCGCACCCGCCCTACTCTGACATCTTTTTATAGGCTAGATCTTGTCTTCTCATTTCTGTACATACAGAGTGTTTACTTCTGTCATTACACTCGCAAACCATAGATAGAATGAAATAGATAGATAGATAATAGATAGGTAGGACTATTCACCCTTATAACACCATACTAAAATCATATATTTTGCCTGTTTTCCGTTTATAATCCAATGGGGAATGTAAATCAGAAATATTTGTATCCTGAATGTGAAGGTTATTTGAGGAGTAGGACAGGATACGATGCAAATAACCAAGGATATTAACTTAGTCTGTGGACATGACTCTCCAGCTTCATAGTCCATAAGAATCACCAGAGAGGACTGTTCAGAATGTAGACACCCAGCCCCTACTTTCTAATCCAATACGTTTAGAGAAAAACCTTGAAAGGCCTGTTTAGTACCTATCCCCCAAATGGTACCAATACACGTGACCTGACAAACACGCTCGGGGACACACTCACAAGGGCAGCAAGATTTTCCCTGTAAGGAAGGTACATTTTAATTTGAGATCTAAATGTTGAGTGTGACTTAGCAAGATAGTGAGTGAGGAGGGAGAATAAGCTGGAAGTTTGGGGCAGAGAAAAACTATGTGAGGACCTAAAAAGAAAAAGAGAAAAAATGAAACCATGCCCCTAATAGGAAGCTTGAATGATGAATGAGAGACAAATAAAAAGGGAGTAAAAGGTCGGATGGAAGGTCTGAGGGGCCTGTTAAGAATAGAGACCATTATTAACCTGAGGGCAATAGAACGTCACAGAAAGGTTTCAGACCTGACAGCCTCTCTGTGCCTGATCTCCGCATCTGGAATTATGCCAGCATCATAGATTCTTCCTAAGAATTGAATGGTGCTGTGCCTGACATATAGAAAGCAGCTCATAAGTGCTATATATCAAGACAGTGATAATGTTGACATCTAGGTTGTTTTAAAATCTCCAGCAGAGCTGAGATCAGAGTTCAAACTCAATGAAACACAGAACAAACTGTAGAGCGAGCAATTCAGGCAGCTCGATGAATCTGCGGAAGGAGAGTGTGAAGCAGTTGTGAAAACGTCAGGAAAATAAGCCCTCTTTACAGAGCCAGGTTTCATGGGCTGAGCAAAAGCTCCTCGGATCGTGAATCCATGAGAGGGAGACACAGGACGGAAATGATGGACTTCTACTAGCAGGACAGGCACTTCTTGATTAGTAGAATTAGAAGAGTTCTTAAAGGAGGCTTTGTGAGAAGAGTGTAACTGCTGTCACTGAAACTGCAGCCCACAGCCAGGAAAGAGGTAACCCAGCAAGAGTGTGGTTTGAGATCTGGGCTTGGTTCTCAGGTTGAGTTAAGCCATCATCGTTGAACAAGAGCTAAGGTTTCTTATCATCCTGTCTCCTCCATCCAGTCTCTTCAGGTGAATCCCAGGAGACTACCCCTTAGGATTGCTGGTCACCTGCAGCATCCTCCCTTCCGACAGCTCTGCTTAAGACCAGGAAGCACAGCCAGGGCCAGTCAGCGGCATCCAGCCCCGGACAGCTCTTACTCGAAAGCATCTTAAAATATTCCAGGAGGAGGACTTAGCTGACTTACTTGTGGGAATCATGTGCATCAGAAAGAAAAGGGTGATACGCTCTGTGTTCTATCTTCAGCTTTATCAGTGGTTTTCAAGTATGGACATTCTCTTCTGGAAGAGTTTTTCAGGTTTCGAAGTGGTTTTCCTGTTCATTGGCTCATTGTGATGGCATAAAAGAATCCAAAAATTGCAGATGAGAATGATATCCAGAGGTTCTCCTTTAATAATTATGGAGACTTGGTCAAAAATCTGCTTTTAGAAGTGTGCAGATACCCTGCCAGGGTTTATAAACCACTAAATTATATAAAGTTTGCTTAAGGCTTTCCTGGTTGCAAGTACAGAAATGCACTCATAGCGGAAGCGTGATGCAAACTTGAGATTCTCAAATTGCTAAAGCAGATGATGTTAACAAGAAAAGCAGATACGGGCTGGGGTCTCTGCAGAAAACTGGGAAGTGCAAGACCTGTGCAAGGGTCAATACATACCCAGCTACAGCCAATTTTGGGATGCAGAAATGCTTGCAAGCATTGCCGGGTCATCTTATCTATCAGAAGCAGCTACAATTCTAGAAGTTTGTGTTACATAAAAGTCTGAATTGTCAAACAGGACAGAAAGTTTTTGAAACTCTCAGGCAATTTATACTAAAATGAAACATTTAACAAAGTCCCAATTTCAAAGAGACATTATTAGCCCTCCTAGAATCAGGTGTCTAGCCCCAATCTTATTGATTATAGCCAATGAATGACTCCTCATAATAAATCCCTGCCACTTCTCCTGGGGACTGAATGGACAAGCAGTTTCAGATAAATGGGAGAGAGAGGGCTTAAACTACCCAAGAGTATACCGTCTGAGGAGCCAGAAAAATAGACTAGAGGCACTAGTCTCAAACCAGAAAACTAGAATTCAGTGCGTAAAAGTTAGAGAAAGAGAAATTTCGACTCATTAGATTTTTCCACCCATAGAATAGCCTTCTCTGTGAGGGGTGACACTTTAGTCATTGCAGCATTCAATCAGCCACTGAAAAACGACCCAATGAGGTTTCCCTCATGTGGACATCCAATGACTACTCATGTCTTTCATATAATATATACATGTATATATACATATATAACTATTATGTGCACATATAATACTTATAATTATGCATAATTAATACATATTAAAATATACATATATTCCCTCTGTGTGTGAGTGCAGATATATATAGAATATGTGTGTGTTGGAGGGGGTATAAGACAAGTCTTCTCTGCTTAGTTAAATGCTAAATATTCCTCACTTCCAGTCTTGTTAAATTTGTTAAATAAAATTTATCACACAGCACCAGTTTGAACTGAGCTGAGCTCTTGCACTAGCCCCGCTGGACCAAACCAGAAGGGAGTCACTCACACTGAAGTTCCAGACCACCAGGCCAAAACTAGGTTGCTAATCCAACCTTCTAAAAAGTCAGGAGAGAGAGGGATAGTAGCCATATCCCCAAACAAGCCAAGTTTAGCTGGCATGATAAGGAAATCCCCCCTGTGTTAACCTTTACAAAGAAAGTAACTTTGAAATGACCAATCTGTTTTTGGTTCTGTTTCTGGTTTCCTCAGCTGTTTGTCTGTAAAGCCAACCTCCTCTGCTGAGTTCATCAGTATACTCATTCTATTTTGAAGAATGAGATGCTGACTGTTTCTAGAATTGTAAATTAAAGCTAATTAACATCTTTAAACTTAACTTGATGTAATTCTGCCTTTTGACACATTGAATACATCCCAAAAGAATGTACAGATTCCTTTTCCAATCAGAAGAGACTTAGAATAAAAGGAACCTGTAGGAATAAGTGCTGATATATACAGGAAAAAAACTTGTTTTAACGTAGCAGGCTTCACATTTCTTTATTTGTTAATTTTTTCTTAGCACTTCTTTTTAAATGTTGGCATGTTCCTTCACCAAAGGAAATCATTAATCTTCCTTTTAGCAGGGAATCAGTGACTCAGTGTCAGACCTTTCTACAAGAGGCACTGGGAAGAGAAAGAATCACCGCTAACCATTCTGCCAGATTACAAGTCAGGAGGGAAGAGGGCTTTCCCTGCAAACAAAAATATGTCCAAAAGCTCTTTGTAATAAGAAGAGAGATTTCCAGACTCTGTGAGAATTATACTGGCTGAAAATTTTCTAAAGAGAGAATGTGGCTGGCCCAATACACCTGGAACTTTGATGATAAAATTATAATTATGCTTATAATGGCATCAGTGATTGAATGCTTTCATGCTTTATCTTATTTAATCTTTGCTTCAACCCGTGAAAGGAAGCAGTTCCAATTTATACATAAGTAAAACGAAGCTTATAGAGACCTCAATGAAAGGTAGCTGAGAGACAGAGACCTGAGTTTATGTCCTAAATCTCCTAGTTACTGGCTGCATGATATAAGAAACTTTTTGTGAGAATTATGAAAGAGAATCTTAGCACATAGAAAACTCTTGATAAGTATTAGCTGCAATTGTAACTGCCCGTAAATGGCAAAACTGAAACTTTAATGGATACCTAAGCCAGTTGTCTTGGCCTTAGTCTCCCTCGCCATGGTTTCAGACTCTGTAGGATAACTTCCCTACAGGGAGAAGGTATTGCTCACTTTATTGGCTTCATCTGACCCAGTCAGTGAGCCAGACACCACCATCTTTGGGACTGACTTCCTGCTGCTTCTATTTTGATATGAGTCTTGGCCCCTGATCCAGACAAGGCTCGATTCATCTCTGTCCCCCAGGTCCCACCTGGCTGAACCAGTTATGTCTCACCATCATAATGCCGTGCAGCATACAACCACAAAATCTTGTAGTGTGCAACCACAGACTTTTTTTACGATCCCAAGTCTGTGGTTGGCTGAGTAATTCTGCTGCTCTGGGCCAAACTCGTCAGGCTTGCTACTGAGGCTGTGGTGAGCTGGCATGTGGGCTGGGGCCTGACTGGTCTAAGATGGCTTTACCAGAGATCATTTGTCTCACCCCCAGATGTACAGCACTCTAATTGTCAGCAGGCAGGCAAATAAAGTCTACCTTTTGATGAGAGGAGCTATTAAGCCATACTGCAAAAGTGCTGTTTATAAGATCTACCATACCGCTTCATCATGGCTCGAGGTTGCAAGTTTCAGTATCCAGGCCTCATTACCAAATGGAAAAAGAAGGACCCTTATGAATTTACAAAAGACATTAAAAATATTTTCAATTATAATTTTTAAAACATGTACAATGGATTTTTTTTTCTGTTTACTACAAGGCTCTTTGCTCTTCCAAAAAAAATATTGAGGTACCCTTTGATATCTAGTTAGTACTATAGTAACTAGTTAGTACCACACTCATTGCAAGAATTACCTTGGCTGGGCTCGGTGGCTCAGCCTGTAATCCCAGCACTTTGGGAGGCCGAGGTGAGTGGATTACCTGAGCCCGCAGGTTCAAGACCCGCCTGGGCAACTTGGTGAAACCTCATCTCTACAATAAATCAAAAACTAGCGGGGAGTGGTAGCGCACGCCTATAGTTCCAGCTACTTGGAAGGCTGAGGCGGAAGGATCGCCGGAGCCCAGCAGGTTGAGACTGCTGCATTGGCCAGGAGCGGCAGAGTGAAACTCCAACTCAAAAAAAAAAAAAAAAAAAGAATTACCTTAAAGTTGGAGGGAATGGAAGGAAGTCATAATGGCTTCTGACCTTTCTTTTTCTACCAGTGTCAAGGAGTATTTCCATGAGTGCAGAGATCAATCTTTCCATTATTCTGGGAATTTTATTCTCTTTCAAAGACTTAGTCACCTAGTCCAGGAAGAAACAGCATGTTATCAATCCATGATGCTCAGGAATAACTGATACAAATATACTGGTATGAGATTCTATTTGAATCAAATATCAACCTACAAGAACACATTTAGTGTAAAACAGCCCTGTCATATGTCAGTCCAGAGTCTGAAATAAATTTCATTTATGAAACTTTAACAGTGAAGCAGTTTGTGTCCTGGAATCGTCCACCAAATGAAAATTCTGTAGATTTTCAACTCTACTGCAAAAATGCATGCAACCTACAATCTCCACAGTAGACCAAAAGCTGTTTTTAATTTACTGAGTACATGAGAAATTATGCAGTCCTTTTCTTACACCAGTATAAAGTTCAATTCTATTTAGCATGTATTAACAACACTCTTTAGTAAGTGCTGAAGACTGTGCAGCATACATAAAATAAGATGCACTGACCGGGCTTGGTGGTTCAGCCTGTAATCCCGCAGTTTGGGAGGATGAGGTGAGTGGATTGCCTGAGCCCGTGGGTTCGAGACCCTCCCGGGCAACTTGATGAGACCTCATCTCTACAATCAATCAAAAACTAGTCAGGCGTGTTAGCGCATGCGCCTGTAGTCCTAGCTACTTGGAAGGCTGAGGTGGGAGGATCGCTGGAGCCCAGCGGGTCGAAGCTGCAGTGGCCGGGAGCGTGCCAATGCACTCCAGTCTGGGCAACAGAGTGAGACTCCAACTCAAAAAAAAAAAAAAAAGAATAAGATGAGCTATCTGTTCTCAAGAAGCAAAAATCCTGTAGATTTTACTTTCTCGTGATTTATCATAGCTACTCTTGTGTCTACATCTCCATTGGTTTAGTTCTAACCATCTTTCAACAGTGACTTTCCCAGCCATCACCTCTCCCTCATCCCCTGACTCTGTTTTCTACCACCCAATGAACATCTCCTCTGGCTCCTTGGAGGCCCTCCTCCCAGGTCTGTCTCTTCCCAAGGATATCGACCCTTCCTCCTTTGTGCACACAACACGACAGGCTGACATTTTTGTCTGACTCTGCGTCTTCCCATGCCCTACTCAGTTATAAATAGACTTTCATTTATCCCTGTGTCTTTGTCACCTGGACAGTGTCTGGTATGAAATAAATACCCTAGGAATGCTTCTTCAATGAACAAATGGAAAAATGAGTAATAAATGAATACATAGAAGGACTGTGACACTTATATGGATACTTGTCTTAACTGTGTTGCCTGTATACTAAATGCCAAATAAACAATATGGTCAGTAAGATGAGAAAGGTGATAAATGAAGGAAAGATGGCTTTGTGTGACTGTCAAAAGGATATAAGACTTAAACCAGGTCTTGAAAAGTAAGTAGGCTTTCATATATGCAGAGAGAACCAGGGAGGGCATTCAAGCAGAGAGAAAGAGTCAAAGCAAAGGCGGCGACCAAGTTCGCAAGTGCTTTGAGGGCAAAACTGCTGCCACCCTCCCTGTTGTCTCTCCTGGGACAAGCAGTGGGAAGGAAAGTTAGAATGAGGTTTTCATCTTGCGCTTTTACGATTTGGGAATCATACATACATTTGCATGAATAAGCCACCCCGATGCTTTATTTTAATTTAATTTTTGTACTTTGTTCCTTTTTATAGGCTACATTTCTTTCATACTGGCTGTGCATAAAAACCAAAGAGGCCTCTAGATTACAGTCTTTGGCATTTAACGAGAACGGAAGAAATTGATAACATTATTCCTTTCTTGTTAAGAGCCTTTACTTCTAGGGGACTGATGTGGGGGGCAGGGGATTTGGTATTCCTCTCGGATTGTTAGCCAGCAAATGAGTTATCAGGCTGCTAATGGCTTTTACACTCTCCCTCAGATACCCTGTCCATTTCTGACCTTTCAAAGTTTGGTCATTTAATTGGTGGGCGATGTTTTCTCTTTCCCTCAGGGTTAGTGAAACTCTCAAAGACAAGTAAAAGAAAGGGAAAGTTAAATATTTGAGAGAGAGAGAGAGAGAGAGAGACAGAGGGAAGCCAGTCACAGAAGATCAGGGATGAGTCAATACAGGACAAATCCATAACTACTGTTAGAAAAGCAAGTGTTTTCTCAGCTGGCCGCAAGTTCATCTTATGTTTTGCAAAGTCTTGGAAACATGATCCTTATATCACTTGGCATCTATAAACTATTAAGTAATGTATCTCAGTAAAACATTAATTCAAGGACTAAAAGAATGCAGGATTGGAATGACACCATTTTCTGGTTACTGTTGCACTCAGGATAATTGTAACCTTCATTTTCAACCATTTTGAAACGTATTACTAAGTTTATTAAAATATAAAACCCGAAGTTAACTCATTTGTTGAACAAGTCGTATTTTTTCTGATGTCTAGGGAAAATAGATTTTTTTTTTGTTTCTTTAAATATATTGAACGATGTCATGAAGAATCAATACCATTTTCCTCGATTGTATATGCAGAAAACAAAGAAATGGAATCTTACAGAGTCTGCTTTGATTCTAGAAAAACAGCAATAATAACAACTGTGTTCTTAACACTGCAAACAACAACTAGTCCACGGTATCATTTGAAACCAAGCACAAACACTGAAGATTGAACCTGCGATTGAACTTCATGAAGAGAAGGAAGGGAGAGGAACGTGATGGGATCAAGCAACTCTCAAGCAAACCTCAGAGTCCAAACCAGTGTGGTCACTACAAAAAGCACAACTAAAGGTGAAAGGGACGTGCTTGGGCCTTTTTAAAAATAAAGAATACAACCAATTCCCCTAGATAGTAATGTTCACTAATGGTTAGAGATCTTCAACATTTGACTTTGTTTTAACACAACCTCAAACCACATAGAAGGTAGGTAGTTGCAATAACATAGAGCCGTCTATTCCAGGATACTTACGTTGTAAAGGTAATGTTCTCCTCCAAAAAAGACTTCTCTAAAATATATGTATAGGTTTGAGGTTTGCAGAATCCTGGGACAGAAGTAAGGACTCTCTCTCACTCATGTTTTGGCTTTTTATGCTCGTGAAAGTTTAGAATCGGGAACAATTGGATTGTGTTGTATATGTAACTGTGGACCACTGCATTTTCTAAAGATGGCTCCATTAGTCTCGGCCATCTCAGGTTCTTACAACGTAACTTTGACTCTCCCATCTAGTGGCAAGATCTATACCCCCTCCTCTTGAACCTGAGGAAAGATTTACACCTCTTCAACCAAGAGAATAAAACGAAAGAGAAGCTATGTGACTTCCGACGTGATGTGATAAAGTGTCCTGCATTTTCACACTTTTCTCTCACAACTTTTTCCCTTGGAAACCAACTGTCAAGCTGTGAGTCAGCCCAAACTCACCCACCTACATGGAAAGGCCTCATGAAGAGGCCACATTTAGGGGTTCTTGCTAAGTTCCCAGCCACCAGTTCACACCACCTGTCAGACATGTGAGTCAAGCTGTCTCCAGACGATTCCAAATCGGTCTGTGAGTCTCTCTGACTTCATGGAGGAAAGACAAGGAAAGTCTTCCCAGCTTTCATTGCTGTGCTCCCTCCAAATTCCTGACTTACAGAATCTGCGAACCTAACAATACGATCGATTCCCCGTGTAGCCCCAATGGATAGGTGAAACGGTTTTCGACCTTAAGCTATTTCATTTATTCTTCCTATGAATCTCTAAATCCAGTCACCGCACTAGGCACTGAAGACAAAGAAGAGAAAGCAGGCAGATGTGAACCGTGCTCTTGTCAAAATTATAGACTAACTGGGGGGAGACAGACACACAAGAAGATCAGTACAGATGGAATACATACGATGAAGGGAAGAGCAGAATAAAGCGATGGAAAATGTCTTCATGGTAGACAGAAAACTGAGATAGAGGTCTCTAGGGAGATGGTATGTTAGTTGAAACCTCGGATCTGTTTCAGGCTACTCCTTATTTTGCAGATGTGGAATACCCACACCACAGAGGGCGGGGACAGGACGCAGGCCTCCTGACTCCCATTTAAAGCTCTCTGTTGGTCCAGACTTTCTAGAGAAGGAAACATTAATATATAGAGAGATCTTCATTTTTTCATGCAAGAACACATGAAAGTATAAGGTCTGTTCAAATTATTTTCTTTCTGATGAGACTTTAAGATTATTTTGGAGGGAGAACAGGAGTATGATAGCGAACATTCATTGAATAATAATTCTGCTCCAGGGATTGCACTAAGCAGCCTCTATTTCTCAGTGTCAGCCCTTCAAAGAAGGGTGCAGACACAAGTCACTGGAGGCAGAAGCATGCCAGTGCTGAGGGAGGGGCACCCAGAGGTGAGAAAAGTTGTGAGATCCGGACGGGCATTAACAGCAGCCCCTGTGGTCCACCCCTGCCCACTCATCAGACTTGCATCTCATCACCCTGCCGTGCTTTTTTCAGGATAGTAATTGCCCAAAGTATCTAGAGAAAAATTGAGAATGAGAAGGTTAGTGACACGAACTACAGTCTCCACTGCTGCAATTGATCCTGAGACCTTTACTGTTGTCTATCACCTCCTTCCTCTCCCATCAATTTGAGATTCTCTTCATCACTGACAAAAGTTTCTGGTCCAAGTTTCTCTGGTCCAGGTAGATGACCCAAATGTTATCACTGAGATGTTGGAGTCTCTCAAGCCTACACCACCCATTCATAGTTAAAACCGAGCAGGAGGAATAAGGAAAAAATAGACATCTGTTCAATATTTTCAAAATATTATTTGTATCAGTTTTTTTAGATTAGAAAACATAGTTAGTTTAAAAGTAAATGAGAGGGCAAGAGGGAGAGAGAATATTCACCTCCCCAAGGTGAAGGAGCGAACCAAAACCAGGAAGCATGGCAACAGCCATAGCTCAAAGAGCACGTGGCCACACCAGAGTCTAGCAAGGCAAATGGTGAATGGCTGCTCATGGTTGAGTCTTTTTATCCATTATTATTAAATTCCTAGCAATGAAATAAAATAGAAAACAATTCAAAAGTGCTTATGTTTGCTTTACTATGCATTATCATACGATAGGGAAATTAGAACTGTTTTGTTTATCACCCTAGAGGCAGATATAAAACCACAAAACTGAAGATCCTGAAGTAGATTCCAACAAACCCTTATCAAACTTAAAACAAATTGACACAAGAAATTATGAGTTTTCAATTCCTTGATGTTAACATATCTCAAGAGGGAAAGAAACCCACTTGAAACATTTCTAACATGAGTTTAAGATTTTGAGAATTGCTGCGTCATTTAACTTCATGCACAAAGCCAGAAAAAGGTAAGATAGATGGAAACAAAATAAATATGAGATTTATATCCTATATCCAGTTTCCCCGAACCAGAAATACATGAGAGGAACTGATCATAACATTGAGTTAAAATTTTTTTTTTTTTGAGTTGGAGTCTCACCCAGTCATCCAGACTGGAGTGCAATGGCCGCTCCCGGCCACCGCAGCCTCGACCTGCTGGGCTCCGGCGATCCTTTCCCCTCAACCTTCCAAGTAGCTGGAACTACAGGTGTGCACTACCACGCCCGGCTAATTTTTGATTTATTGCAGAGATGAGGTCTCGCCAAGTTGCCCAGGCGGGTCTCGAACCCGCAGGCTCAGGCAATCCACTCACCTCAGCCTCCCAAAGCTCTGGGATTACAGGCTGAGCCACCAAGCCTGGCTGAGTTAAATTTTTAAAAATTTAAGCTTGTTGAATTACTGACTCAAGTCTTTCAATTGTCAAACCTTGTCATCTCAAGACAAATAAGTATGTGATATTTCCTAAGATGAATAAATAAGATCTAAGATAAAGAGACCATTAAAGAGAGAGCAGGCATCAATCTTAAAAAACAGATATCCCACTGGATATGGTAAGAAATCAAAAGTTAGATGTATCCCTTAAGCACTCTGTCCTGAGTTTCATTAGCCCCATGTAAAACAATCACTCATTGAATCAAGTGAAACAAGGGTTCCTGGAAAATGGATAAGACCCTGGGTGTATAATAGAAATGGAAGTGGAAGCCAAAAAGCAAAGTCCAGACAGGGCCACTGTGTAGTTTTTTGAACTTACATAAAACAATGTGATCAGTAGCATCTTTGAAAGCTTTATATGCTGTGTTTCTAAGTACAACTTCAGACCAGTCTTGTGATACAATCCAGCTCCAGAAATCTGAATCTCCACTGTCAATTATTGAAAAGAACACACATGCTTAAACACTGTCCTAAGTCTTTAGGCTACCTCATTCTGGAAAAGTCTGCCCTATTTTTAGTATGGGAGGAGAAACTGTACTTCCAATATTCACACTTTATTTCATAAGAATTTTTAAACATCAAAATTGTCACATCTCTGTCATCACAATAAGCACTCATTTCACTCACGTATGTAAAATCATCACTTATTCCGACTTCTGAGGAAACACCAATTGTTTAAATTTTGGGGGAATCAGAGTCATCTTCTCTACCTTCACTGACTTTCTCAGTTTGTAAAACTCTTCTTTTGTAAATATACTAAATGGAAAAGATTATATTTGAAAGATTTCACCCCATACAAAATTTCACTCCATGCAAGACCCAAAGTTCCTATTTAGTACAAAAAAACCTAGATAAACATTCAAATGCACAAATAAAATGCAGTTTAATGATCATTCTAGAGTCGGCAGCTGCCAGATGTAGAAGAAAATCAGGACCATTCCTAATATTTGACTCTCAGGAGACTTCTCATGGGACTTGTGTGTGTGTTCTTCCCTTCACCTGTTCTCTCCAGTTGTCTGATGGCTGAGACCACTTCTCTTACAGGAAGCTTGTGAAGGCACCTTCACTTAGCACGGTGGTTCTCAACTGTGTGGTGCTACTCCTTTTCCCAGGGACCATCTGGCGGTATCTAGAGACATTTTTGTTTGCACAATGTGGGAGGAGGCTGCCACTGACATCCAGTGGGTAAAGGCCAGGGATGTTGGTGAAAATCTTATGATGAAGCCGGGCTCGGTGGCTCAACCTGCAATCTCACGCCTTTGGGAGGCTGAGGTGAGTGGATTGCCTGAGCCCGCGGGTTCGAGACCCGCCTGGGCAGCGAGACCTCGTCTCTACAATAAATCAAAAAATCAGCCGGGCGTGGTAGCACGCGCCTGTAATTCCGACTGCTGGGAAGGTTAAGGCGGAAGGATCGCCGGAGCCCAGCAGGTCGAGGCTGCGGTGGCCGGAAGCGGCCACTGCACTCCAGTCTGGGCGACAGAGTGAGACTCCAACTCAAAAAAAAAGAAAATCTTATGACGGATACCCAGGGTGGCCCACCCAACAAAGAATGATCCATCCCAAAGGCCAGGAAGGCTGCCCTTGAGAAACCCTGACTTAGACCTGTCACACTGTTGTCTTTGCAGGGTTCACGCTCCAGGATGGGAAAACATTGTCTTCCATTGTGCTTCTTCTGTTCCTTGGCACTCATTAGGTAGATGGCAAAAATGCAATGACGGTTGGCTGAACACATAAAGTTACTAAATACATACAAGTGAAAAAAGCAGAAACAAGACCATAGCATATTTATTGTTATTAAAATATTTTTAGATTGTCTTGTAAAAATGTTTACAGCTTACAAGGCACTTTAAAATCATTATTGTGTATGATCCAACAAGGCAGCTAAGCAAGAGAGCATGTATTATTAATCGCATCTTTAAAAAGAAGGGACCAGTTCTCTGAGCAGTTAAGGAGTATGTCAGATGTCAATGATAAGAAGTGATTCAACAATGGAGGTTTCTTAAGAAGATTTCTTTATTGATTTGTAGCAAGATTTTGGGCACTTGAAAATAATCAGCCAGCTGTGGAGTAGATGTTATGCTACCTTTTTCATACAAAGACAGGAGGGAAGTTTTCTTTTTTGGACAATCAACCCAATAAGCCACTCAACTTCGGCTAACACAGCAAGCAAATGACATTTTTAAACAAAGACAGTTACTGGCTTTTGGAAGGGCTGGCCTAATAATGCACTACATTTATGGTATACTGTGTCACTTAGCTCAAGACACCAAAGACATATCTTAGGTGATGACGGAAATAAACTATTCCTTGGTAAATCCCAAATCAGTCAGATTCCCTGCACTTTTAGAACACAGAACATATAGAAAGCGGATTTTAATAGCAGATTCCCTGGATTTGAAGCCCAACTCTGCAACTTTCTAACTGTATTCCTTTGGGAAGATATCTTAACATCTGTGTACATGCTTCCAATTTTTAAACTGTAAAGTGAGTATTATAACAATACCATTTCATAGGATCATTGAGAAGGTGAAACATATTCACACATGTGAAGCCCTTAGAACAGAAGCTGGCATCTAACACTCTCTCTCTCTCTCTCTCTCTCTCTCTCTCTCTCTCTCTCTCATCATCATCATCATTTCTCTATACTTTTCCATTTAAAGAATTTTCCCTGCAAATAAATAAGCCACACAATTATGCTATATGTCTGCCTTATGTTTCAGATGTCTATTTACAAATACGCATAACAACTTTGATGAAGGTGGTGAGCATTTGAATTTCTTGTCTCCTCAGCATCTACCCAACTTTGCTTCTTTGGTAACAAACCAAGTTCTTTTGGAGGGATTGTCTCACTCGTGTAGTGAAATTTTGATGGAACTATGTATAGAGGTGTCCTTCTTTTCTTTAAGCATGGGTTAGATGTTGGTTCCAAGTCTGACTCATGGACTCTCTCTCCAGGTACTCTGAATCTCGAAAAGAAAGTCTGGAATCTATGTATTACAGTGACAACAGTAGGAGACAACTGCCAAATGCATTCTCCTTGCTACCTAAACTTTGGAAGCCATCCTCATTGCTGTTAAGTTGCTAATAACAAAGTATTATAAAGTCAGTGGCTTAACCACAGAGACAGAGCGTCTCACAGTTCTGGAGGCGGAGGTATGGGTAAAGTGGTTCCTTTTGAGAGAAGAATCTCTTCTGTGCCACTGTTTCCTACCCTCTGGCGGTTGCCAGCCACCCTCAGCGTTCCTTGACCTGTGGACACAGCACCCTGGCTCTGCCTAGATGCCCGTGTGGCATCTTCCTGTGTGTTTTTTCACGGGGTATTCTTTTAGAGAAACATCACTCAAATTGGTTCAGGAGCCTATTCTACTCTGGGACGACCACACCTTAACTTAACTAATTACTCTGCAATGACTCTTTTCCTGGATAAGCCACATTCTGAGGTACTAGAGGATTATCACTTCAAAACATGGATTTTGAGGGGACAAAATTCAACTCATTACACGAACCTCTTCTGAGGGCGACTCTGTGACCAGCACTACTCTCTGTGCACCTCAGCTCTCTTCCAACAAATTCATCTTCTTATTTGTTAACCAGAGTTCATTTTTGTTGCTTGTTGCCAACAAATTCTAATGGCCTCGAGTCACATAGCAGATCAATCCAACCCCGGTGAACGTGTTTTATTAGCAGTTTATTATTAAAAATAAAATTGATTAGCTCCCATGATGAATGAAATGTTATGAATGAAAAAGTTAAAATCATCTAGCTTAAAATTGTTGGAACAAAACTAAAAAGAAATATTACTAATTACGGCAAAATAGAAAGGTGAAACATAAGAGTACAATTTTTCATATTTCAGATTAAGAAAAAATTGAAAGTCATGTCTATACCTAAAGAAAAGAATAATGTTGGAAAACTGATTGCACCATTTTGGAGACCAATGTAAAAACAGTGTCTTTCACAATCTTTGAATTAGGTGCACTGCAATCTTGCAAGTACCTTTCTGAGAGTCTATTCTACAATATTACTCAAGCACGTGCACAAAGACATCTGTAAAAAAATGTTCTTTGCAGCTTTGCTAACATTGATAAAATGTTGAAAAATATAGACATCATCCATTAAAAAGTTAAAAATTAGGTGGACACATGGACTATGATGAAAAGATATTAAAGTCTTCAAAATTCTATAGCCATATGGACCAGTGTATCTGTGTATTTATAAATATATTTAGATAAGGATCTCTAATAATAGGCCACAACTGTTTATAGTGCTTCCACGAGAGAGTACAATTGGTTACAAGAATTTCCAGGGATCCTTTTGTATTTCAGTTTATGTATTTCCGTACACTTGTTCATTAAGCACATTTTTGGACATAAATCATAAAGCAGTGTTACTCATACTTCAGCAATGTGAAAAGCTCTTTTAAAAGAAATTCTCATTGGTGACCTCTCGTGTTGACCTAGCAATGTCAGTTATAATGTAGTATATGCATATACAAACATAAAGCAAAGCTAGGTGCTAACTCATTAAGCTCAATTACATGTAAAACTAAATATAAAACTTTGTTTCAATTAAAGTAAAAATGCGATATGGGATCCTGACTGTTGGCTTTGACGGCACGTGGTCCACACTGAGCTGCGCCACCCAGATCACCCAGATCAAGGAGAGAATTCCGGACGGCTGTGGAGAGTGCTGTCCTCAGGCCAGCGCCAGCTGTAAACTTCAAGGTCTGCCCCGGCCACAGCCTGGGGCCAGAGGTTTTGCTGTTCCTGAAGCAGCCTGCATCTGCTGAGGGGCTGATGTGGACTCGTCATTCAGCTTGACATGGGCGGGCCTGACCGTCAGAGATTGCCCAGAGCTCCCTGCCAGGCTGGCTGCGGTGTGTTGGTCTGTGTCACGGACAATCTCATCCTGCACAGGCCTGTCTTCTTCCCCATTCTTTCACAGCTACAAATCTCAAGTGAATGTCTTGCACCACAGGCTCTGTGTTTCCAAAGATTGAAATCTGCAGCACAGTAGAAAAAGAGTCTATTCTTCTCTAGCTTTTGCTTTGGTAATACTAATTCCAGGAATGGACATTTACTCAACAAAACTACACGAAAATAATATCATCAAGCCTATAGTTGCCATGCAATAAGATGAAGGGCAACCCATGTACTGAAGAATTCTCCCCGCTGTTAGTTAATAAACTATGCATCTGTGCCCAGTAGTTAAAGGCTCTAACAACTCATCTGCCCATTACACAGTCCTGAACATCTAATTGCCTGAGTCCGCGGGTTCGAGACCCACCCGGGCAACTTGGCGGGACCTCATCTCTACAATAAATCAAAAATCAGCCGGGCGTGGTAGCGTGTGCCTGTAATTCCAGCTATTCAGAAGGCTGAGGCGGAAGTATTGCCAGAGCCCAACAGGTCTAGGCTGCGGTGGCCAGGAGCAGCCACTGCACTCCAGTCTGGGCGACAGAGTGAGACTCCAACTCAAAAAAAAAAAAGAACATCTTTAATGAAATACCATCCTGAGGAAGATTCAGGGCACACGAAATCTCTGAAAAACAATTCCTGGAGAAAATACTGTACTAAACAGGCAGTTATTTCAATGAGACATTGTACCAGCTACCAATTATTTCATAAAACATTGCATGTGACACGGACAATTATTCAGAAACATACCTCACAGAGTAATTCTTCAAGGCTGTTCGATAAATGTTTACTCCAAGCTGGCAATTATTTCTTTAACTACGATGATACATTTAGCAGGAGTTTGCAAAATTTGAAAAGCTGCTATGACTAGCTCTGCTGCAGGAGACCTATGCACACACCAGAGTCTAAGGTGCAAAGGTTTGTAAGAGAGTGGACACAGGTGATTTTTTTTCTGAACAAACCATTTTCTCTGTCCTTATCTATTTATGCAATTCATTTATTCATCATATTCCCATGTGTCACCTACTTTAAATCCTAAACTATTGGGACAAAGAGAAATAGTTCCTGTCATCAAAAAGCAGTTCTCAACCAGTTCAGGAGTTTTATGCTGTGCACAAAAGCACCCTGTGTGTGTGGTGTGAGCAGCAAGAAGACGCAGACGCCATCCTGTCTCTCTCCAGCCTCACCTGCCACACTCTTCCTCTGCTAGCTGGCTCTGAGCTGTTTCCTTTTCCCAGCTCTCCTATGTGTCTCTAGCTAGGCTGCTTTTCCCTGCTGTCTTCTCTGTTTGCATTTGTACTCTCCCACGTAGTAGTGATTAATGTGGCAATTGAGTATATGTAATGCAGCTGATCCAAACTGAGACGTGCTGTAAGTGTAAAATAGTCACCAGATTTTGAAGATAATGAACCACAAAAAATGCAAAAAATTACTAATAACTTGTTGGTATTATCATATGATAAAATAATATTTTGGAAAGATTTAATTCTATAAAATGCATGATTAAAATCTGCTTTTTAAGCGACTAGGAAAATATTCGAGTTGCATATGTGTTTCACATTACCTTTCTACGGGACGGGTCTGGTCTGGAACATTCTAACCTATTTATATGTGTTTTTGCACTCTGGTATCAGCTCGTTCTTCTCTCCTCAAAGAAGCTTTTTCTGACCACCATTCTAAAGAAGATACACCACCCTCACCACCCTCTCACTCTCACATTATCTTATCTAATTGTTGTGTATGTGGTTAAAAAAAAAGAAGCAAACACGAAATCTACTTTCTTAACACACGGTTGAATCCATAGTCCTGTGTTATGGTAAACAACATGCGCATTGTTGCAGGGCAGGTCACCAGAGCCTCTCCATCGTGTGTGGCTGACACTGTAAGCCCATGTAAAAGCAGCTCTCCAATTTCCTCTCCCTCGCCCCTTCCTCCAGCCCCCGGCAACCACCATTCCACTTTCCACATTTATGATTCTGCCTAATTTAGCTATCTCATGTCAGTGAAATCACACAGCATTTGTCCTTCTGTGATGGGTTTATTTCACTTAATGTCCTCAAGTTTCATCCACATCATCACCTGTGAAAAGATGTCCTTCTTCTGTAAGGGTGAATAGTGTTTCATCTCTCTCTCTCTCACACACACCCTCTCTCTCTCTCTCTCTCTCTCTCTCTCTCTCTCTCTCTCTCTCTCTCTCTCTTTGTATTTATCCATCAATGGACATTTAGAGTGTGAACAACCACTATGGAAAACATTACGAAGGTTCTTCAAAAAAATAGAACTACCATCTGATCCAGCTATCCCACTTCTGAGTATTTATCCTAAGGGAATTAAAATCAGAATCTTAAAAAGATATTTGCACACCCCATGCATGTACATTTCTTCTTAGCACACATTATCTGACATTATCTTTCTTGTCTATTTGTTTATTTTTTTCATCTCTTCCAGAATATAAGATCCTTGAGGAGAGAAACCCTATATATCTCCTATACCACTGAATACACAGCTACTCAACAATGCTTGCCACTTAGTTGGTGTTTAATAAAAATTGCTGAACAAGTGAATAAAAAGCCAATGCAGGCCCAAACAAAGAACCTAAGTGTGCCTATGAAGACAGAAAAAGGAATACCGGCCATCGCCAGACCATCACTAGACCATTGATGTCACTGCCTTACTAGACTCTGGTGTGGTCATGTGATTTTTGAGCTATGACTGTCTCACATTTCCTAGCCTTGACCCCTTTTCCTACCTTGGGAAGGTGAATCTCCTCTCTCTCGCTCTAGTTTACTTTTAAATACATTATATTTTCTAATTTAAAAAAAAGGAAAAAGAGTACCCAAGACTGAAGGCAATAAGTTAGGTGCACAAGTCAAAGGAGAGTCCATCCATCCATCCTTCTATCAAGAGAACTATCTTTCCAGTCATCTTTCTACCATTGGTTCCTTCAGAAAACTTTTTGCAAGCACTTCCATGTTTCAGGCATTGAGCTAGTTGTCAAAAATACGGTAGTGAAGAATATTAACCAGGCCTCTGACCATATGCAGCTAACAATATAGATGGAGAAACCAACTGGCATAAGGAGTAGCTATTTAATTACATAGACAATTATTATTTAATTGTTGCTTTGATGACCACTAGAAAAAGCAACAAGTCTAGAGAGTCAGAAAAGTTTTCATGAATAAGCAACATTTATGCTAAAACCTGAAAGATGGGAAAATGTGAGCCCCAGAGACACGAGGGGGAGGGCAAAAGTCAGAGAAACTCAAATAATCCAGTCCTGCTGAGCACAAGTACATAAGTGAGGCAGACAGAGCAGCCAGCAGAAATGGAGTTAACTTTATTGATAGCATATGTGATACGTTAAACAAATATGTTTATACAGAAGGAGTTATTCAGCAGTGGGTTTTATACTTCAAGGTTAATGCCCCATGACCACAGACCCATCAAGAAATTCAGGAGCAGCCGGGCTCGGTGGCTCAGCCTGTAATCCCGCGCCTTTGGGAGGCTGAGGCGAGTGAATTGCCTGAGCCCATGGGTTCGAGACCCGCCTGGGCAGGCGAGACCTCATCTCTACAATAAAATCAAAAAAGAAAATTAGCCGGGCGTGGTAGTGTGCACCTGTAATTCCGGCTACTCGGAAGGCTGAGGCGGAAGGATCGCCGGAATCCAGCAGGTCGAGGCTGCGGTGGCCGCGAGCGGCCACTGCACTCCAGTCTGCGCGACAGTGAGACTCCAAACTCAAAAAAAAAAAAAAATCAGGAGTATCAGATTGACATGAACAGTGACCAGGCTTATATGAAATTTTCATCATTTTAAAAAATCTAATCAAATAAAGTAACAGAGGTCTATTTTAGAAGGTTTGAAAAATACCACTAAAAGAAACTTAAAATTATTCCTGATTCTATTTTCCAAACACAAGTGCCATTAAAATTTTGGTTCACCTAGATCAAGTATTTTTATATACGTGTATATACATATTATTTACAAAAAGGGCTGGCTGCAGTCATTCTTACATTCTTGTGAATTCCTCTAAAAGAAGAGCAGAACAAAAGATCCTAGAAGACTGGCATCTAACCCCCATCTTTTCAGAACATAAAGTTTAGAATCTGTTTTTAAATACTAAGTTCTCCCTTGAAATTCAGAAAGTAAAATCAGTAGATTTTATCATATTTCCACAAAACCAGGAATGTCATAGTAAGTCTTTGATTTAAAACCAAGGAAAGATACCGCTCCTTTCCAAATATATGACCAGACACTTTGAATATTATAAAATTTTCCTATAAATAATCTAACATAAGCTGCCAATGCCCCTAGTAAAACGCGTGAACCAAATATATTTATGGGATGCAACACCTAAGCTGATTACCATGTGCTTATTCCCTTACCTAATCAAGACTGGTTTGTAATTCAAAACACATGTCACAATCTTTAGAGCAAAGGCAATTAATGTACATGAATAATCTATATAACTCCAACTTTTAAAAAATTAAGCCATGCCAATCAAACCATTCTCAGTCAACCCATAATCCTTTCAAAATAAATGCCTTTGGGAATCTAATAAGCTCTTGATAATTTTCTCTATTGTATCTTACCCAGCTGTGCAAAGGATATAGTTTGTGACTCCAGACTTCTTTATTTTCTTATTAATTATAACATTTCTCAGTCTGACAACCATAGTTGATTAAGGACCCCCATTTTTCACCCATCCGTGTCATCACACACTCTGCCACATAACTTTACAGTACTCTGCTATACTGGGAGGATGTTCTGACCTAACCCTTTACTGACTAAAATCATGCCAACAGGCCGGGCTCGATGGCTTAGCCTGTAATCCCGTGTTTTGGGAGGCCGAGGGAGTGAATTGCCTGAGCCGGAGAGTTCAGGACCCGCCTGGGCAACTTGCCGAGACCTCATCTCTACAATAAATCCCCCCCCCCCAAAAAAATCATGCCAACAAGCAAACCAGAAATAAGCAGAGACTGGAAAAAGCATTGGCCTATCTCCGTCTGTTCTGTTGCATCTCTGTGGTTGCCACAAACACAGGCTTCTGCTAACTTGCTGGAGCAGAGCTGTGTGGCTCCAGTCATCCCAGCCACGGCAATCACACATCAGCCCAGAGTCATATGACGGCCAGGGTACGTGCCTGAACCACACGCAAAGAACTGCAGACAAATCTTCATCTTTATTGCCAGCCTGCAGACTCAGACTTGTGGGCAAAACAACTGGTCATTTTAAACCACAGAGTTTACAGGGTGACACAGCATTACTAAAGCAATGGATGATTGATAGTACAACTATATGTTCGTGTAACAAATATTTTCACATTTAACATGGTTTTCTTTTTTTCTTTTTTTTTGAGTAGGAGTCTCACTCTGTCGCCCAGACTGGAGTGCAGCGGCCGCTCCCGGCCACCGCAGCCTCGACCTGCTGAGCTCTGG